>NC_045448.1:49840452-50085115 GCF_002776525.5 Piliocolobus tephrosceles | reverse complement strand
GGAGAGGGATTGCATTGGGAGTTATACCTGATGTAAATGATGAGTTGATGGGTGCTGACAAGTTGACGGGTGCAGCACACCAACATGGCACAAGTATACATATGTAACAAAACTGCACGTTATGCACATGTACCCTAGACCTTAAAGTATAAAATATATGGTGAGGCTGGGCACAGTGGCTCCCAGCTCTTTGGGAGGCCAAGACAGGCAGATCACCTGAGGTCAACAGTTTGAAACCAGCCTGGCCAACATGGCAAAACTCATTCTCCACAAAAAGTACAACGATTAGCCAGGCATGGCAGCTCATGCCTGTAATCCCAGCTCCTCATGAGGCTGAGGCAAGAGAATCATTTGAACTTGGGCAGTGGAGGTTGCAGTCAGTCAAGAGCATGCCACTGCCCTCCAGCCTGGGCAACAGAGTGAGAGTCTGTCTCACAAAAAAAATAAATAAATAAATAAAAAGAAAATAAAAGAAAGAAATATATGGTGAGACAAAAATTAAATCCAGGATGCTGACGGCAAAACATGAGATAAAATCAAGAGAATGACCCTAAAATCTTTTGTTAAGAGCCATATGATAAACGTACCTGAGAGTAATAAGTTAAGCAAACCCTTAGAGTAAGAGTATGGCAGACACACCTGAATGTTTGTTCCAAGGTATGGAAGTTAGGAATGACTAACCTAAAATTTCACTCATTATGTATGAGGAACATCTGAGTACCTGGCCCACCCAGTGGAATACGAGCTATGCAGGGTATTGAGACTCTGAGTTTGGGTTAAAAGATGGCTATGATGAGGAGGTTCATAAGTAGAGGGTGATAAATGAAAATGCTCTTTGCAAGTCATTGTGGCTTTCCTGACCAGCCCACCACCACTGGGCCATGCAATAATCTTGTCCAGTTCACCACCAACAAACTACATGTAAAACAGATATCTTGTTCAGTCCTTCACTGCAGCCTGTCACCACTGGACTATAAGTAGGGTGGTTAGCTCATCCAGCCCACCACCACTAGAGTGTATGTAAGATAGATATCTTGTCCAGTCTGCCACCACTGGATTGTAGGTAACATGGTTATTTTGCCCAGCCCACTGCCACTGGACTATAGGTAAGGCAGATATTCTGTCCAGCCTGTTGCCACTGGACTAGTTAAGGTGGTTATGATGTCCAACAACTGTCACTGGAATGTTCACTGGACGGACTGTTATCTTGTCCAGACTGCACCATTGGACTATATATAAGGTGGTTTTTCTATGTAACCTACCACCACCGGACTCCCTTGCCTTTATGTGAGCCCCTTATAAAACCACATGTCTCATTTGCTGGCTCCAAGTCTCTTCATTGTCCTCTTGAACCTAGTAACTTCCCTATTGAGGTTAATAGAGGTTCAGCACAAGAGCTTTAGGAGTTGTTTGGCTACACCCAGGCCGTTTGCCTTTCTCAAGGAAGAGATAATTGGCACACTAATCTTAAGACAAATGACACCTACACTGCAGTGGTGTGTTATTTTTACAAGGAAGTCAAGCCTTCACCTGTTTCCCTCACTTTAACTTACATTGTGCCTGCAGGTTAGTTGTCAGAGACTTCAGAAATCCAAGATCCTGGGGCCCTTTTTGGACAATGTCTCATTGAGGCATGTCCCTAGGAACACATAAAATGAAGTCACAATAGGCTATTCAGGACAATTAGCTAGAGGAAATATTGATTGACTTTTTATGCACACCATCTGGGTAATGGTTTCTACAATGAGGGTTATATAATTGGAATAGGTGACCAGAAATTTATTGTTAACCTTGTCCGAAGTTTTAAAGAATACTTTCACAGTTCTCAAAGCTGAATGTTGAGTCTCAACTATTTGACTCATGTGAAATAGAAAATCTTGTAGCTTTAGACTTTCTAATAGCCAGTCATGATGGTACCTGTGCCATTACTGGCAATCTGTGTTACACTTGAATAATTACTATTAGCCAAGTACAATGCTCTTCTAAACTAAGGGGATCAGTCACTTGACTCTCCAAGGAATATCCTCCTAGATTCTAGATATATTTTCTTGTCCTGGGTTCAGTAATTTCTGTATATGGCTTGGAGGCATTCTGCAAAGTTCAGTCATCACTCTTCTACTTTGTGTGCCTCTTCAATTCTTCCATGCTTCTATGCAGCCACTGTCACATCAGATGATCCAAAAACTCATCCCTTAACAAAATATGCAAAATAGTAGACACTGATTTGGCTCTAAACTAGAAAAAAAAAAAAAATAGATGATAATATCAGAGCTCATGACAGTGCTGTAAATTTGGAATGATACTGCTTTTGTGGCCAACCCTTTGGCCTGGTGAAAGATGACCAAAAGCTGTTGAGACCAGAACTAGAAAGACCACCTCCTGTTGTCACTTGTGTGATCTTATGAATTTCATAACACTTTCATCTTTGCTCAGAATCTCACCTAGTTTCATAAGTCCTTAAGAAATCGACCAATTCAAAGATTTACTCTACTTTTATCCCAATTTATTTTCTGAGTTTAATCCATAAGAAATAAAAATTGTATATACACTTCCTGTAATGAGATGCCAATTTAGAGTTGATTCCTTATGTTCTCTCTTGCCAAAGTAAGTGAATGAAACCCAGTTTGCTTACATCATGATAGGTTTCATTTAAGACACAGGCTTTCAACTTTGTGTCACTGAAAATATCTAAAGTTAATTTACCTTGTAATTATCTGAATTATGCTTTTCAAAGTTTCTATGCATCTTCGATTGTTGACTGGTATCGTAATTTTTCTTGTCATTTTGTCCAAAAATAAGTTTTGGAAGGAGTAGGGACATCAACAGTTGTGAATAAACACAGCCTTACACTTAAAATTTTTAAAAATTGTTTAAAAATTCAACCTTCAACCCACTGTTAATTTTGTCACTAATGATAAGTAATTAGTTGTAATAACTTCCCCTTAATACACCTAACTATTTTAATGTTGTATAGATAAGAGCTCTGTTTGTGATTGACTGATCTGTGATATTAGTTCAAGACCTAGACCCTCACATTAAAAAAATTACTATCCCATCTAATCCTAAATATTTAACCAATTCACAATTCATTGAGGACCAAATATGGGTCTAGCACTGCTCTATATTTAATATGCAGTACAAGAGAAATACAGATAACTTCTCTTTCAAGGTTGATAATTTCATTAAAAACAGAAAATAAAGGTACATGAACCAAAGACCAGTTTTGGGTTTTCATAGGATCGACCATCTTTAAGGTGAAAGACTGTTTAAGCACATGATGATGACTCACCAAAATTGAACCATAGCAATACCAGTACAATTTTCAGTGTTTGATGTTTTCCTTTTCATAGATTATTTAAAATATTTCTGATTTGGAGGCTTTAGGAGTAAACACAATTGGTGAAATCTTCATTTTAGATTACCTAACAAAGTAACTATGCTTCTTTTATGAAAATTTAAGTTGATTCTTTTTGAAGCACTGATCCTCCATTTTATATGTATTTTTTTCTCCTTGGACTGCCTTTTTCTTCATTAACTGTACTGGCGTACTATCAGATCAGAAATCCCTGCCAACTGGAGTTTGTGAAGATTTACTTCTCCAAGTCTTCATTTCAGATTCACTTTTCATCTCTTGCTAATACTAAGTTCCTGCTTATTTCCTGCCATGGCTTTTCTTGACTATATGATGGTGTTAAAAAAAAAAAAAAAAGTGTTAACATTCCAGTATAGGTGTAGCTGCAAGAGTTTAAGAATCTGTTCACATAAACACTTTGGCAAGATAATGAACAAAGAGTTGGAAAAAAATAGTAACTGTGAGAAAAGTTAAATATATTGTCTAAGTAGGTCATTTTGTATTCTACTTAAAGTTCAAATAGGCCAGAGAATATTTTTATGCTGAATTAATCCTGTCCTATCAAATGCAGACCAAATCCCCAGGAAGTCTGATTATGTAGCATGCAGGCATATGTTAAGAGACCAATTGACTGCTTTCTCAGGTTATGATCATCATTAATGATAATGGACATTCTATTCTAGGACTGAGGGAAGGGTGTGCCTTTTTATTGTCTATTTATGCCACTGAAAATAATAGAGACATTTGTAGGGGGAAAATTAGGAGAATCTCGGGGAAGGTGGCTGGAGAAGGTCCATTCAGCATGGTAAAAGAAACAACATCCGACCGCTCAAAAGCGTTTGGCTGGCCTGTGCTTTGGGGAAGATGTTTTGACAGATAAAAAGTTTGCCACTTTCCTATATTATTCATTTGAGTGCTTTCAATATAGTCTTTCCATATAAATAAGTTTTCTTTCTGTGTTCCTTCATCTGTCCTAGGTAAAATGGTGAAGTGAAGTGAGTTTTACAAAGCCTTCTACAAGGAAAACTAAGGGACAAGCTGGAGAACACAAACCCTTTGTCTTGAATAGCTTGGTGTGTCCAGTTGTACCCCAGAGGGTGTCTCATGGCTCCAGAAGACCCAGAACTGAGTGGGGTCAGATAGTATCTAGAGAGGTATTTGTGTAATCAATGAGCTGAGGAGAATAAAATTGAAAGCTATAGCACAGCAGTGCATGAAATCAGAGACCTGGGGAAACTGGCTCACCTCTCAAACTGAAGGGAAGAAGCAAGAACATAAATGAACGATTCTCAGAATCTCTCTCTTTTTTAAGTTTACCATTTTAAATGAGATAATTTGACGTGAGTGAGAGAAGTGAAGTCAAAATCAAGGAGTCATCAATATCCTAGTAAAGCTCTCTCTGTACATAAAAGATTGAGAAAATGGGAAGACAAGCGAGGAGTGGAACTGGTAAGATGAGGCAAATTGGGCTTCAAGCATCAAGCAGGGCATTTCTACACAGAGATTAGGATTTGGTTGTATGTGAGGGAAAGAAACCTCCCAAATAACAGTGGCCAAAACAGGTTAGAAGTATATTTCTGTTTCACGTAAGAGTCTGGGTTGGCACATCAAGGCTTAAATAACATAATATAGTGTTTGGGGCCAACAATTCTTCTCTTTGTGTCCTAGTTGGTGTTATGTTACCTGTGTTTCCAGCAGTGGAAAACATGAAAACAAGGAAAACATACAATAATTCTTAAGAAAGAGTCTGAAAATGCCGCAAAGCATTTCGGCTTACCTCCCACTGGCCAGAACATAGTCATATGACCATATCAGCAAAAAAATGGCTCTGAGAAATGTATTCTTATTCTCGTAAACCATATGCCCTATTAAAATAAGAAGAGAGAACATTATTTTACCAAGGAATAAAAAGGAAATAGCTCTTCAGAGAAAATTTACTACAGAGCTAAACCGGATCGAAGGCATTGTAATCATATGACCTGGCGAATTGCCCACTGAAAAGATAGAAAATGATTTATAGCCTACATGGGGAGGGGCAAATGGAATGTTTCAATTATCAGGGACGCACCCTGTCTTTGAGAAGGAGTTGGAAATCACAGGGGACAAATGAAAATGAGATAATTCAAGTCAAAATCAGGGAGCTATTCAAATCCTGGTAAAGTTATCTGTGCTTTTAGCAAACCAGCCTCCAATGGTCAAGCATCTGAGAGCTTCTTACTTACTGTGGACCATTCTAGGAGTTTGAAACAGGTTCAGTCCTCATAACTTAATATTCATGAAACACAGAGCACAGTGGGAAATAACTTGAATTTGTACCTGGCACTTAAACATGTACAAGTCCAATTGGAAAACTTGTTTTCCCTAAGGAGATTGAACTGAAGGAAAAACTTAAGCCTCTTAAAAAAATTACTGTGAGTTAGGAATCCAGAGAAATGGGCCAGCATTTTGGCAGCAGCAACTAGCTGTCAAAACAATGGTTTCAAATATAGTGTGAAACACATCAGACTAACTCCTCCTTTTCCACCTGCAGAGTGCCATACTTGCTTGTAAGGTGCGGGCTTCCATCTCAGGGAAAAGTCTCTGCATTCAGGGACCAAAGCTCACTTTCTGAGCTCCCCTGACAGAACTGGTGATCGGTAGTGCAAGGTGTTTGCCCTCTACAAGGGAGAAGAGAACTAAAAATTTGACAGCAGAAGGTCAAAAGCCCTGGTGGTGAAATAAACAGAAACCTATTAGAAACAAAATCCCAGGTGATGAGAGTGTTGGCTAACAGAGCAGAATTGCTGTGGGGCTGCATACAACAGGTTTGAAAATCCCAATCATTTCTGGCAACCCTAGAATCTGAGAGAGAAATATTTGGGAATGAGATTGCTAGAACATTTCAGACTTCTGAATAATTGGTCTGGCCTCAAAACCTTGGTATTTGGATAGTGAGATGGATGGATGGATGGATGGATGAATGGATAGATAGATAGATAGATAGGTAGATCCCCTTGGATGCTACATACACCGTGGGTGTGAACCAGTGATGCCAGGATCCCCAGGGCCCTGCACAAGGGCTGCTGGGAAGGCACTTTTGCCCGTGGGGTCCCAGGTACCCTTCTCTGCAGCATCATTTTTTTCAGATATATATATATATATCATATATATCATAAAAATATCGGAGATATATCTGATCATATATATCATATATAATATCAGATATATAAATAATATATATATATGATATATATATATCACTATATAGTGTTTTTTTGTGTGTGTGTGTGTGATAGAGTCTCACTCTGTCACCAGGCTGAAATGCAGGGATGCCATCTTGGCTCACTGCAGCCTCCACCTTCCAGGCTCAAGGGATTCTCCTACCTCAGCCTCCCAAGTAGCTGGGATTATAGGTGTGCACCACCACACCCAGCTACTTTTGTATTATTAATAGAGAAGGGGTTTCACTATGTGGGCCAGGCTGGTCTCAAACTCCTGGGCTCAAGTGATCCATCCACCTCAACCTCCCAAAGTGCTGGGATTATAGGTGTGAACCACTGCACCTGGCTCCGGATAGTGCTTTAAATGTGACAGGTCAATGTTCATTGATGGGACACAGCAGAAGTAATGCAGATTAAAATAGGAATGAGGCAAAAAACTGATCTATTAGAATTCAGATGGGAGCAGAGTCAAGATGAGAGTGGGAAGCAAAAGCATTTGAGAATTAGAGACTAAATTATTTAGATCTCTGGCCTAGAAATTTGAAATGAACACTAGAACAGTCTCCTCTGGCAATGACATCCTGGTGTTCTGTTCAGCATACACAGTATTCATTAAATTAAGAAAGTCAATGGAAGGGCTATGAAATGCCCAAAATATAGCCAGCTCTCATTCCTATAGAAAAAAGAAAAAAAAAAAAAAAACATGTACACATGTTACTGGGGCCATAGGATGGAAATTCTTCAGTCAAATACACATTGGGAGTTAGGCGTATTTGGATGTAAGCAGTCAATGGTTTGGGTCACACAAAAATCATGTGGTTAGGACAGATGACTAGATCTTGAAAGCATACACTGACTCAGGAATAAACTTCCTGTAATGAGGAATAAGATCAATAAGAAATTTGATTGACAGGAAATGACCCTCTCACCCCTCTATAAAGAAATTAAGTTTAGGTATACAGGCCAAAAATAACTAATGGATACTAAGCTTAATACCTACCTGGGTGATGAAATAATCTGTACCACAAACACCCATGACACATGTTTACCTATGTGACAAACCTGCACATATACCCCTGAACTGACAATAAAAGTTAAAAAACAAAAACAAAACAAAACAAAAAAAAACAAGGAACATGGTTAGAGATGAAAGCACCCATTGCATCTGTAGAAGCATAGTGACAGTTTGTTTTCCAGTCCACTGAACACTCTAAGTTTAATTTTTTCTGTAAGCATTTACATTTTGTCCTTTCTTTTGAAAGTAGTTTTGCTGATTTCACAATCTAAGGTGGTCAATATTATTCAATTACTTTTCTTTCACTTTTACTCTTGGGAACTCTGCTGTCATTCTATTTGTTTTTCTTAGATGATCTCTTTTTTCTCTTTTTAAAGAGATATTTTTATCTTTAGGGCCTTCTGACATTTAATTTCAATATATAGGCAGGTTTTATGAAGACAAGTGAGTTTATTACTTTTGACTGGTGCTATATAACTTATACCATTACTTTTTAAAAATATTACTTCTAACATCTCCTTCCAGCATTCCAAGTATGTGAGCTAATAGGTTCAACCTGTCTTATATATCGCTTAGGCTCATTTTTGAATTTATTATCTTTTCCTTAGTGCTACATTCTGGATAATTTATTCACATATGTATTCCAGCTCATTTATTTTATCTTTAGCTATGTCTAATCTGCTGTGATTTCTCTTTTTATTTCAACAATTATATTTTTATTTTGAAAAGAAACTTTATTGTGTATATTTAAAGTATACAGTATGATGTTACTACATATAGATAGTAAAATGGTTACCATAGTGAAGCAGATTAACATATCTATGATATCGCATAGTTATTTTGATTTTTCTTTTTAAGCAAGCAGCTAAAGTCTACTTCTTTGGCAGGAATCCCAAATACAGTACAATTTTGTCAACTATAGTCTTTATGTTGTACATTAGATCTCTAGACTTCTTCAGCCTATGTGTCTGCTACTTTATAACCTCTAAGTTATATCTCCCCACTCCAACCCTGGTAACCACTGTTTTCTGTTTCTGAGTATTTGACTCTTTTTTTTTTTTTAAAGCATCTATAAGCTAGATAATGAAATATTTTCCTTTGTGTCTGGTTTATCTCAGTTAGCATAATGTTTTCTAGGTTTATCAAGTTGTGGCAAATGGCAGGCTCTCCCTTTTTATGGCTGAATAATATTCATATATATATGTATATATGTGTGTGTGTATGTGTGTACACACACATACCCATTCATCTGTTGATGGACACTTTGTTTCCATGTCTTGGCAGCTATGAATAGTGATACAGTGAATGTGGAAGTGAAGATACCTTTATGAGACGGTAATCTTATTTCCATTAGGTTTATGCCCAGAAGAGGGATTCGTAGGACTCAAAAGCCCCTAGGAGAAAACATAGGAGGAAAGACCCTTGGCATTGGCCTTGGTAATGATTTTTGGATATCACAAGAAAAGCTCAGAATACAAAAGCAGAAACCAATGAGACTACCTCAAACTAAAAATGCTGCTGCACAGCTAAAGAAACAATTATCAAAATGAAATGGCAGCTTACAGATTGGTAAAAAAAAAAGTTTGCAAATCATATAACTGATGAGGGATTTATATCCAAAATACACAAAGAACTTATATAATTCAATAGTAGAAAAGCAAATAACCTGATTTAAAAATGGGCAAAGGACCTGGATAGGCATTTCTCCAAAGAAGAAATAAAAATGGTCAACAGTTTTATGAGAAGATGCTCAACATCATTAATCATGAAGGAAATGCAAATCAAAATGACTTTAAGATATAACTTTACACTCATTAAGATGGCTATTATCAAAAAGTCGAGAGATGACAAATATTGGTGAGGGTATGGAGAAAAGGAACTTATACAATGTTGATGGGAGTGTAGGTTGGTTCTGCCATTATGGCAAACAATATGGAGGTTCATAAATTTAAAAATAGAATTATATATTTCTTATTTTGAGTGTTTTGTAGTTTATAATTCTGAGCTCATGGCTTTACATTTGCTATCTGTTGGGCCTATATTAAGAAATATTTCTCTTTATAACAATTCCTTTCCAACTATAATATCCATAAGAACCACCTGAAGAATTTACTGAAATATAGATTATAATTTCAGTAGATCTGGGTTGGGACCTAAGAGTCTGGGTTTCTAACCTGCTCACAGATGATGCCTATGCTCTTGGTCCTCAGACCACACTTTGAGTAGCATGAAGTTATATTTGCTTCAGCTTCTGTGTCTGCTAGAAGCCAGAAGATTCTACCTAGAAACTGGCTCTAATTAACCACCTCCCTTGACCTGAAACCGTACAGGTAACTATCCTACCACACAATTAGCTCAAAGCTCATTACTCTGATCACACCAGTGGTATTGTGGTTGGCCCTCAGAAAAATCCTGCATCTCCCATATGAAAATAAGAGATGTTAAGAGTTGCTTCTGCTAGAAGTGATACCATAAAACATGTATTCTATACAATACATGGTGTCTTGATGCAGGAAGGCCCTTTAGGGCACCCTGTCAGTCATGATGCCAGAAACAAAAGTTTGGTTTACTTTTAAAATACTTTAAAAAATAAAATAGGGGTCATAATGGAGCCATATCTAGTTGTTGTCACAACAATCAGTGGAGATAATAGAGTCTGATGAGCACTGATAACCATAAAAGGCTGCAGAAATATACAGTGATTTTTTTTCATGATTATTGAAACAGTTCGGATATTTGCCCCACCCAAATCTCATGTTGAAGTGTAATTCTCACTGTTGGAGGTGGAACTTGGTGAGGGGTGATTGAACCATGAGGGTGGATCCTTCATGAATGATTTAGTACCATCTCCGTGATGCTGTCCTCACTATAGTGAGTTCTCTCAAGACCTGGTTGTTTAAAAGTGTGCAGCACTTCCCCCACCCACTTCTTGCTCCTGCTTTCACCATGTGATAAGCCTGCTTCCCTTTTGCCTTCCACCATGATTAGAAGCTTCCTGTTTCTTGTATGACCTGTGGACCTGTGAACTAGTTAAAACTCTTTAAAAAAAATAAATAAATCACCCGGTCTCAGGTATTTCTTTAAAGTAATTTAAGAATGGCCTAATAAGGCTGAGTGCAGTGGCTCACGCCTGTAATCCTAACACTTCAGGAGGCTGAGACAGGTGGATTGCCTGAGATCGGAGTTCAAGACCAGCCTGGCCAACATGGTGAAACCGCGTCTCTACTAAAAATACAAAAATGAGCCAGGTGTGGTGGTGGAAGCCTATAGTCCCACCTACTTGGGAGGCTGAGGCAGGAGAATCACTTGAACCCAGAGGGCAGAGGAGAAAGAGTGAAACTTTGTCTCAAAAAAAAAAAAAAGTGCCCTAATAAAATTCTCTTTCATTCTCCATAATGAACAGACAAATTATGCAGTGCTGTCATAAGACAAAATAATACTTGGTCTCTTTGTTTCGCATATACGGTCTTTGAACTGAGACATTTCCTTTTGGCCTTTTTTTCTTCTCCTGTCAATTTTGATGATATTTAAGCTCTCAAAACAACAGTGCAAACTTATTTTGCCTTAAATGTTATTTTTACAACAGTTTTTCTCCATTTTATAAAATTCATATTACTCGTAGGATGCAAATTACCCAGTGAGACATAATGTAATATATTTCATAATGAAATATGACCATAGCACTGAGTTGAGATAATTTACATTTAGCAGTACCTTTGCTCCAAAAATTTCTCTACATGCCTGCTTTAAACAATGTGTTAGCTGATAAACACTGACTACTAGGCTGAGGCAAAGCAATGTCATACCCATTTATAGCACAGGTAAGCTAAGGTGTGTGCAATTCAAGTTGGTAGCTCAACCATGCTGCAAAGCGGTATTACATATATAAGAACTTGTTTTTAGCCGCTAACTAGCAGGTCTTCTAATGCATGCCAGGTGTGGTACCCTCTGCTCTCCCAGTCATTAAAACATTGCTGAGAGCACATTTCTTTCCACTAGAATTTTCCTAGGGGTTCTATCCAGGTGCATGAAACAGTTAGGAGGACCACATATGCATTTGCATTAAAATTAGTTTCTGATTTGCATATCATTTGCATACTCCTACACAGTCTGTGTCATCTATTCTTAGGCAGCGTTTAGCAAAACATTATTTATTGCTACCATTAAGGTTGACACTTCTTGATTTTTCTCTTTTAATTTCATCTTCACCCCATCTTTGACCTCACAGTTTGACATCAAAGAAATCCACAAAGATGGTGATGATGAAGAGCAAGAGTAAAAGCTTTCTGCTAGGTTGTAGTGTGAAGAACACAAGAGATATTTCAAGGAAACGCTCATCTACAGATCCAAATTATACACTGCTGTTTTTTATTTTTTTTGGGAGAGAGAGAGTTGAGATCTCTCTTTGATGGGAGAAAGGAGGTAAACGAATGTTAATATTGTAAATATGTGAACTCAAAAACACTTGATGGAGTGATTCATTTATTTAACAATAGTTATTGAACACTATAATGGTCAAGGACTTTACTAGGTAATGGACATACAACAGTGATCAAAACATATTCTTTAAAAATACCTGTTCTCATAGTTTATATTCTAATTGCCAAGAAGTGGGTTGGAAGAGGGCAGACAAACCAATACATGAGCAATATACAGAGAGTTTCAGACAGTGATCAATTTTAAGGACAAAAATAAGGTAATGAAGGGGGATAAGAAACAAAATATTGAGATAGGGAGGTTACAGTTTCAAACAGAGTGGTCAGAGAAGATATCTTTGAGATGTTTTTGATGTCAGTAAAAACCTAAAGGAATTAAGAAAACAATCTATGCTGACATCCAAGAAAACATAAATGTTTTTGGAAATTCACTGACGATCATATTAAAGTGAAAATTTCTGGACTTATTCCCCAAAGATCTGATGTAGGAGGTCTGGGGTGAATTCCAGTTATCTAAATTTTATTAGTAATCACAAGAGATTGTAATGTAGAAAGTCCTCATTTGTGAAGTACGGATCAGGCGTGACAGTGAAATTCTTCATTTTGTGGACATGTTATTGCAGAAGAGTTTCATTGTTTCTTGAGATACCGCATTTCTGAAAGCATTCTTAGAAAAATAAACACATTGTAATGCACACAAAAGTAAAAGTTGGGAATTATTTTGAAATATTTCATTGTTTTAAAAATCTGGTATATACACAGTACCATGAAATAGTAGCAGGCTAACACAAATGGAATATAAGGTCCAATTTCAGTCTTAAACAGAAATGTATTCATCGAAGTTTGACTATTTCAAATAATATACTCTAGAAATACAAGTTTCTTTGTTCAGTTTCTGGTTAACTTAAACATTTACATTCTTTCCTTCTTTTATTCATTATCTCATTAATGTGACATGTTGGGAACTTTCTAGATTGCAAGAAAACATGCTAGATGCTGATAAGCCAAGATGAATCAGTCTAAATCCCTGGAGAAATACAGTATCTATCTCCCTAATAGAACTCCTTGAATAGTGCTAAGGAAAGGATTTCTTCTACCTAAAAGGTTTGAGGAAAGGCTTATAGGGAGTGGAGAGCTGAGGTTTGAAAAGTGATTAAAGTATTACCAGACATAAAAGGTGTGCCTGCTTGTTCAGGGTGAATGTGGCGAGATTGCACGGATGAAGTGCAGGTGGTTAGAGAACACTCAAAGCAGAGGAAAACTAAGCAAAGGTATGGTTTTTTAATCACTTTCACATTCAGAGAAAGGTCGATAGTTTTTTTGTCTTTTTTTTAGCAAGGCATACCACATTGGTCTTAGGTCATGTTGTTATAACAAAACACCATATGTTGAGAACATGAGCAACAAAAATTTATTTTATGGAGGTTAGGAAGTCAAAGATCCATGTGCCAGATGATTCCCCTTTTGGTAAGGGTCTTCCTGGCTTGCAGTGTCCTTGCATGTTGGAGCTAGCAATCTCTCTCTTCTTCCTTTTGTAAAGTCATTAATCCCAGTGATGGCTTTAGCGGCCCATCTGGAGCAGCCCGCAGGGATGCTAGCTTCAGCAGGGGAGGCCCTGCTGGGGCAGCAGGCTCCCTGGAGTTTGCAGGGTTGGGCACAGATGGGAGCCATGCCCCCTGTGGAGTTGGTGGGGCAGGAGGCCTGTACTCGTGGGCACGGCTGCAGCTGCCCAACTGAGGCTCCAGACCCACGCATCTCTGTGTACAGTCTGGGTGGGAAGCACCCCCCACTCTCACCTAAAATTCGGAAGTGCTTGCTCCTGTTCCCAGGCATCTTCCCAACACCTTGCATCCTCTCTGGTGCAGAGCAAACTTTCACCTGAACCTGGGTGCTGTCAAAACTTGGCTGGGTGTGCATGCACTCAGGGTGGCACTGACACGTCAGTCCCCTGCTGCCTTGGTCCTCTCTGGACTTTGGCCCAACTTTGGGAGGCGGGTGATTGTGTGGGAGGGAGGCACTGAGGGAGGCTTGGCATGGGCCTGCAGGCAACCCTCGATGATGAGAGGCAGACAGGACGGGAAGGTACAGTCCCTGTTGAAACTCCACTTTGGTCAGGCTTGAGGCCTGGGGGCCTGGGTGCCATTCCTCCTTGACATTCTAATTCAGTGAGGATTTCATTGATGACCATTCAGCCTATTGGATGATGCTTTCTCCAGGCCTGCCCGTGGCTGCCCATGAATCAATCAGCATGCACTTCTTCCTTTCTGAGCCCATAAAATCCCTGAACTCAGGCCTGTGTGGTGGCTCATGCCTGTAATCTCAGTGCTTTGGGAGGTCAAGATGGGCAGATCACCTGAGGTCTGGAGTTTGAGATTAGCCTGGCCAAGAAGGCAAAACACCATCTCTAGTAAAAATACAAAAATTAGCCAGGTGCAATGCTGGGTGCCTGTAATCCCAGCTACTTGGGAGACTGAGGCAGGGAGAATTGCTTGAACCCAGGAGGCAGAAGTTGCAGTGAGCCAAGAATGTGCCACAGTGCTCCAGCTTGGGTGACAGAGTGAGACTCCATCTCAAAACAAACAAACAAACAAACAAAACCCCTGGACTTAGCCAGACTTACACAGATATCAGGGCTACCAGCTATGGTAAGGAGCCACCCACATAGGGTCTCCTCAACTCATTGGAATGACCTGCCAGCAGAAAGGAGCTACCTGCCACAGGTCTCCTCTCTGTTGAGTGCTGGATGCTCAATGGGACAACGTACCTGTGGAAAGGAGCTACCCACTTTAGGTCTCCTGAGAGCTGTTCTGTTGGTCAACAAAGTTCCTCTCCACCTTGTTACCCTCCAATTGTCCATGTACCTCATTCTTCCTGGATGTGAGACAAGAACCCAAACCCACTGAATGGCGATATTGAAAGAGCTGCAACACAAACAGTGCTGAAACATGTCCCCTGCTTGCCACATTGTGGGCTATAAGAAGGAGTGAACTGTGGCCCTTTGGGGAGTCCAGACTTAGGCGCTCCCTGAGCCAGGGCTCTTATGACCTCTTTGGGGCTCTGTGTTTCCTGGTGTTTCCAGGCTTCCAGGCACCATCGTGTTCCCTGGTGCCTGCAGTTGAAGCTGCTTGCAGCATCCCTGTTCCAGCCGCAGCCTTCCATGGAGTTTGTGCCTGGAGCAGCCCACCCTGCTGCAGCCGGCATACCTGGCTGTGCACAGTGGCCAGACCCTGTGCTTGCTTACATACCCCTCACTTCTCTGTGCCTGCTTCACCCTTGGCAGGCATGGGATTTGAGCCAGTAGTGTGAACTGAGCACAGCCTGCTGGGCTAAGTGGATGGAACAAATCCAGCAGGCTGACCATAACTCAGGCAAAGGCACCACTGGCCACAGAGGTTTCCAGCTGGAAATGTGACATCTCAAGGATCCTGTGACACCATCATGAGGGCCCCACCCTCCTGGCCTCATCTAACCCTCATTACCTTTCAAAGGCCCCATGTCCAAATACCATTACACTGGGGCTTAGGGCTTCAACATATGAATTTTGGGGAACACAATTCAGTCTATAGCAATTTATAAAGAAAATGTCTAGAGGTCAAGGGGAAACATGATAGGGGATGGGATGGGTTGTGAAGGCCTTTTTAATGACAATAGTTAAGGCTTTCCTTTATAGACAATAGGTAGTCACTGAGCACCTGTTCTACTATATATTAGCTGGGTGCCCTTGAGCAATTTGTGTATACCTCTTCTTCCTATTATAAGTATAGATTAATACTACCATCTGGGTGTGATAACAGTCAATAGTATAATGCAGTAATTTTGCAATATGAGAGGTAGAAAATTCTGTTGAACCTTATTATTGGGGGACTCAAACTAGTTTGAAAAAAGATGCATCAACTAAGAGCTAGAGATGAGGAGTTATAAATGGGGAGAAAAAGGCCCCATCTCAATACCTGCTATACACTGACCTGAGTGTCAGGCACTGTGGAGGAAGATGGGGCTGAATGAAATGGGGATTGAATAAGGGAAAAGACTGTCCTAGAAAGCCAGACTCTTTATAGAGATGTCATAGCTTTCCACTGTTGCTAGTCCCTAGATCTTCTACATTGCTTTTTGGTTCCCTTAATCTTACCTATTAACATTTGTCTCACCTCTGGATGGTACTTTCATGAAAAATACAGCCTATCATACTTTGTCAATTAAAAATAATATACATATAATAGGTTTATTCAATTCCCCCAGATAATACTTCTTGAATAAAGGAAAAAGAACCTGTGGGAACTTTTATAGTATAGGCCTAGATTTCAATTCTCTCATAAATGGGATGTGCTGGGGATATTATAAACTCCTGACAAAGCTAAACACATTTTCTTGCCTAAAAGGGTCCTGAGCTTAGGCAGTTTAGAGAATTGACTAGGCCTGTTAGACTATGGTATCTTTTTACCTGCTAATATCAGGCATTGGCCAAAGGGAGGGAGGTGTACTTTAGGGCAAAGATGGTAGGAAAAGGAATGTATTCAGAGTGTCTCAAAAATCCCAGCTGAGGGTGCCATACATTTCTTGCTAGGATCTTGCTGCAATTTAACATAGGATTCTTTTAAAATCATAGTTCATTATTAATCAGTTATGATTAAAGATACATATATTTTCAATCCAAACCCCCAAATCTTTAATGTAGTACAACCCTGCACTGTGAATTAATTAAACATGATGTTTAGGCTGAGTGCGGTGGCTCACACCTGTTGTCCCAGCACGATGGGAGGTCTAGGTGGGTCGATCACGAGGTCAAGAGATCGAGACCATCCTGGCTAATATGGTGAAACCACGCCTCTACTAAAAATACCAAAATAATTAGCTGGGCATGGTGGGGCGGGCCTGTAGTTCCAACCACTCAGGAGGCTGAGGCAGAAGAATTGCTTGAACCCAGGAGGCAGAGGTTGCAGTGAGCCGAGATTGCACCCCTGCATCACTGCACACTTCAGCCTGGTGACAGAACAATACTCCATCTCACAAACAAACAAACAACAACAAAAAGCATGGTGTTGGTGTTTAGCACTCTGACCAGTCTTGGTTCAATTTAGCTTCACTGTTTCTGTTTCTCTTTCTCCATATTTTTACTTCTTTTTTTATGGAACACGATAAACACAAGTGTTTTCTCGGAGCAAAATGTGGTTTTATTTCAACCACAATTACAAGTCTCTAGAAAGGCCAAAAAAAAAAAATGAGGAAACGGGAGAGTGGAACTTATGACATTTTATTAATTCTATATCTTAGACTTAGTGCTCATGATAATACTCGTGACCTCACTAGCAACTCATTGCAGCCCCAAAATTTAATCTTTAAAGTCATATTGAACCATCTAACAGTAATTCATAGGTTCACCTTGGGAGGCAGACTCTTTGTTGAGGCAGTAGCATGTAAGTCCCTGCTACGTTGAAATTGCATGGTAGGTAGTTTACTTCAAATGCCCCAGGTAACATGTACTTTCTCCCCAAGTTATTCTACCTTTCAGGGCCCAGATCAAGTTCTGTCTGTTCTTGAAGATTTCCTGAATGCTTCTGTCTATACTGATTTTTCTCCTCTCTGAGCTCTCAGTGAATAATTGACTACATTGTCAATATGCTAGGTTTCATTTTCTGTTTTTTTTTCCCCAAATAAAAAATCAATGAGTGTTTATTGACAAAAAATAATAGGAGAAATTATTTCTGCTCTTAAAAAGCTATGGTCTCCCTGGAAAGGAGAGGTTTAAAACATTTTCAAGAAAAAGCAAGTCACGTCGTAATGTAGGATATGACTGATTGTCAAATGGAGGATCCAGACAAACACTAACTAGACCCATTTGGATGATGAAGGGCAGAGAGCAGTTGAGACTGGATAAGAAGAGATGTTTTACAAAGCAGATAGAATTTGAGTTTGATCTTAAAACGTGGATAAGATATAGACGGAGAATGCGGGAAGACTACCCTAGTTAGAAAGTGTATGTTTCTTCATATGTTCAGTATTCATTTGGCAATGTTTCTAGGTTCCTCACCAAGACTACAGAGATCTTTATTTCTTCTCTTCTAAGGGCAATAACCAAGTGTTTAATAATATAGATGTATACATATTAGGTATCAATAATTTTGTTTCCTCCTCTATCCTCTAATCCTACCATATATCTGACAACTAACTAGGCACATAATGTCCAGTGCAAAAGTTATTCCACTAACAGAAATTATATGATTCATATTTTCATTTCTAAAATTGGTTTGTTAAAGTTGAAATGTTTTATTAAACTGTGATATAAATAAATGTACTGGCTAGAACATTACCACCCCCAGAAAACTCCTCTGGCATTTTCTATTAATTATTGGGAGGATAATTCTTTATCTCTACTGAATATAATGAATATACCAACATCACATAAGGAGGCATGACTCCTTATGTGTATAAAAGTTTTTTTTTTTTTTTTTTTTAAAGTCTTTGTCCACTTTCTCACTTCTCTGTTACAGTTCTTGAAATAATACAAAGTATCTTTTCTTTGGGTCCCGCATTAATCTAGAAACCATAGATTGTCTTCTTTATCATTTTCAGTTTTCTTGTCTACTAAAATATAGAAAACTTCTTGAAGACATGCAAGTTGTGCTTTCTCTCTCTTCCCCCTCTTTCTGTCTTACTAGTAAAGGGCAAGAGAAAGATGATCTTTTCTCTAAAAACATCTCTTTTTAGATACATCAACTACTGAAATACTTTTCTGTTTTCTCCTGCCCTTACTGTCTTTAGGCCAACTCCAAAATCTCATAATTCTACAATAATTAAAGTCTGGGCAATCGCATAATAGTTTTTGTGCTGATCAGTGCTCAGTTTCTATGCCTGCCTGACTCCCCACTGAAAAGACAGGGACATCTGTGTTTGTTCTTTCTCAGTTAATTTGTCATGTAACAGCTGGGATAGGCATAAGAAAAAAGAAGTAGGGATTCACCACATGGTTGATCTGATAGCTTTCCCCGGAGTTCTTATTATGAGAAAACAGAGGAGGATGATATGCAGGATAGGCAGAGGAGCTGCCCTGAATACATGGGCCACTTTTAGGTTGAAGAGAGAAATCTCATCCTTTTGTGTGTTGGCCTGAAGTTGAAGTTGGACAGTGATATATCTTTTTTTTTTTTTTTTTTTATTAGACGGAGTCTTGCTCTGTCGCCCGGCTGGCGTGCAGTGGCCGGATCTCAGCTCACTGCAAGCTCCGCCTCCCGGGTTTATGCCATTCTCCTGCCTCAGCCTCCCGAGTAGCTGGGACTACAGGTGCCCGCCACCTCGCCCGGCTAGTTTTTTGTATTTTTAGTAGAGACGGGGTTTCACCATGTTAGCCGGGATGGTCTCGATCTCCTGACCTTGTGATCTGCCCGTCTCGGCCTCCCAAAGTGCTGGGATTACAGGCTTGAGCCACCGCGCCCGGCCACGACCATGACTTCCTCTCCCTGATTATGAAAGGACCAGCTAAGCCTGATATTTCCCTGCAGCTAGTAACTTGGATTGTTTTTCCTCTAACTTCCTCTATGATTTATCATTTGAATGTTTTTCCATACTTCATGTTTGCTGTCCTTCTATTTCCATATGCATACTCCTACCTGTCCTAAAGTCTAGAAAAATTACCTATGAGATACAGATAAAGTTTAATTGTTGAACAAAAATGTAGATTAATGTAAAAACGTATCTCCCAGGAGTTAAAATACTTCATTTCAATTTCAGATTTACCACGAACTGAAAATCTTGGCAGAGTCACCAACCTTTTCATTTATGAGTTGCAGTTAAAAATACTTGTCCCACTTCTTGAGGTTCTGAGGTTGTATTGAAGAATATGTATATTTCAATACTTAGAAATGTTTATAAAACACACAAGCAAGGTGTTAATTACTGTAGACAAACAACCCAAATATTCTTTCTTAAAGGTAACAAGTTACATAATATTTGAAAGTTCTTAATCTTTCTATTTTGCATCACAGAAAAGGTCATAGCTGAGGAAATAAATGATGGGTACTTGCAGAAGTACAATGGGAAGATGCTAAGTTTCTCTATGATTTACAAAACCTGTTACTCTTTTAGTTTCATTTTTTTAACCAAAAGATTTAAATCTTCCAATGTATACATTTTTGAGGGCCAAATGAAAAATAAAAGACATGTTACCTGACATTAAGAGTTGTACATGTTGACAAGACAATGTGCCTACAAAAAACAGAGCTCTAGCAAGGCGTGTATTTCCAAACCATGTACAACAGAACACTGGTATGCCACAAAATTTGGTTGATCCTATCAGTATTCTGTATTCTAAAATCAATATATTCCTGCTTCTAAAAATAAGTAAGGAGCTTCTATTTCAAGTTGTGACTGGAGCCCACATCCCTCATAAGACCCTAATAAAATGAGAGCATATAAGTCTATAGGAACAAACATAATAGAGAAGGCACTATAAAAGGAAAATATATTTTAGTATATCATTTGCAGAAAGAAAATATGCAGTCTGTTACCAGATTAAATAAAGTTGTATCCAGAATAACTGAATCTACCTGCCTGATAGAATCCCAGAGTAGTCTTAACTCAGTGTAAATGAGTGTCATTGAAAGTGGAGGGGAAATGGTATTGGAGTAGAGTGTGTGAGGGTATCTAAAATACAGCTAGAGCCATTCCCCACTACCCAATGCTTTCTTCCCCTCCCCATCCCATCCTTGCATATGGGAAACAAATAGGCCAGCCATGTACACTAGTCAAAAACCTATGCTCTATGTAATTTGTCTGTTTGCTGACATTGGAAGGCATACAATAAATTTGAATTTTTAGAAAAGGCAGCCATGAGAAACTCAAAAAGGATAATATTCAGAAAAAAATAGATCATGATATTATAGTGTGGAAATAGAAACAGCTTAGATATTTTAGTTTCCAACGATGTAGCTGAGAAATTTGCAATGCTTTTCTATGTCTCTTAATAGAGTCTCATGATATTTTCTGAGAAAGAAATGTGAGATTCAGTAAAAACAGTGACTTCTTGAAGGTCAAATGGTTGCTAAGCAGAGCATTCTGGGTTAAAATCCATGTGTTAGCGACTCTACACCCATCCTTGGCCCCACTACTTACTACCAGTGTGTCCTAGAGCAAGTTATTCCCTCTAAGCCTCATTTCCTTAACTCTAAATGGAAATAATTATGTTACCCACCTCGGGGAGCTGTTGGAAGATTTAAAGAAAACAATGTACACGAACCATTTGGCACACTAGCTGACACTTAGAAAGGACTCACCTGTTAATAATTAGCAGATTTCTATATTGTGTTCTTTATACCAAAACATTGGATCAGAGAAAATCTAGCTTACTGTAAGAATAATTTTTCCTTACAAAACAATAAGATATTTTTAGATTTTCCAAAAATGTTTTCCTCTAATGTATCAAAATATAAACTAGAATATTCTGAATGGTAAACTTCCTCTTTGCTTGCTTATTTGATATACATACATCCACACATATATATCTGATTTGTTTAAACTGTGTGTGTGTGTGTGTGTGTGTGTGTGTGTGTGTGTGTGTGTGTGTGTATGTAGTTAAGAAAACCGGGTAGACAAGTCAAACAGAAACAAATAACTATTCAGAGATATTTTTGTACATTGGTCACTGAGGAAACATCTATTTTAATGTACTTTCTATGGCTTTTTTCCTTCATGAAGGCTATAGGATAAAAGTTATAGAAAACTTGCAAAAATAAGTACTTATGTTAAAGGAACAAGTAAATTATTTGAAGCAAGGTTTTAAGATTAAATATTTCCCAAATACATTTCTTCACTTTTACCATTTATAAGGGGTTTAAAATAATGAAGTCATATTTCAAAACAACTGGTCTCATTCGGAGACACACACTTTAAAGAACATATGCTATTATTTAAGGCAGTTTACATGTAGTTACCAGCCCCCACATGACAATACTGTAAATTGTTTTCGTTCTGGGCATAAAGTTTAGAGTGTAGTCTCAGGGGAAAGGAGATTATTGAAACTGCCAGCAGTATATAGCAGTATTGTAGGAAAGGTAACAGAGAGAATGGCTGGATCTCTGCTTGGATGGAGATAATATCTGGCCAAGAACACAGAGCCTAAGTGCACACATCCTGTCCTCTCGCAGTCATCTCTGAAAGCTACTTACAGCAATAGGCAGAGCCAAAGGATAGACCAACAAAAAGTCTCTGCTCTTTCTTGCCAATATGATCATGTCCCAAACCCTGTGAGTTTCTTGGATTCGGGATGCTAAGATTTATTTCCTAACCCAAAACCAGGTCTAAGAGAAACCATGTGAAGGAAAGAAACTTGCTCCTTCTTAAACCCTGAAAGGAACTCACAGAAGCCAGAAGATCCAAGATTTTCTATGGCCATCCTTCTAAGTAGAATTAAACACTCTCCTTCTTATCCTCCTCATGTTAGCCAGAAAGGTATATGTCTAAAAGACAGAGAAACCCTAAATATAGTGATGGTGACGTTTACTCTAACAATGTCATTGAGTTTGGCCTTTCCTTGCCTTCATTCTCAGTATTTCTCTTTTCTGGATGTCAGGGGATTGATTGGATAGGGAGCAGAGCCCAACATGAACATGTTTATCCAAATAGAACAAGATTAGGGAGAGACGTCTGTCTTTATATGACACCTTTCTTTCTCATTATCTTCTGCTGCACAAGTCTGGTATATGAACCCAATACAAATATTTGGGTTGGTGCGTGTCTTACTCTATTTGAGTGGCTATAACAGAATACGATAGACCAAGTGGCTTATAAACAACCAAAGTGTATTTCTCACAGTTCTGATGTCTGGGAAATGCAAGATGAAGGCATTGTGAGGGCCTGCTTCCTAGTTCATATAGGGTGACTTTTCCCTGTGTCTTCGCATGGTAAAATGGGGAAGGCAGCTCTCTGAGATCTTCTTTCTAAGAGCGCAAATCCTATTCATGAGGGCTCTACTCTCATAATCTAATTACCCTCCACCCAAAGGTCCCATCTCTAATAGCATCACATTGAGGGTTAGGGTTTTAACATGAAAATTTTGAGGGGGACATAAACATTCAGTCTTTAGCAGTGAGATTTTTATATACAGCTATAAATGTAAACTTTGGTCTTATTGACCAGCTCGTATGTTTCTCGAGACATTAACACATACCTTTCAATCCTTTTAATTTCCTTTCAGCAAATTCCTGTCATTTAAAAAATTCACATAAAACCGTGCTATTTAAAATTGCTTTTTTCAATGCTTAAGAATACCAGCAACATTTAGAAAGCAACACATATATTTTTGCCTGAAGAACATATTTTATGTCAGAAAATGGCCTTTTTGCATGTTTTTTTTTTCTGTTAGCAAATAAATAATTTCAGCCGTTATCCTTAATATCAAATATTGCTCATTATTACTGTTTAATACTGTGTTTCTTCCATTCTGCACTAAAGCCACAAGGTAAAGCAGCTTTTGCATAAACTAGGTCAGTCATATTCATCTCCAATTAGGGGTCAGGGTTTTTTGAAGCATTGCTTTGAACTTCAGATAAAGTGGCAGAGAAAATAATTTCTTGCCCACTGGAAAGCACGGAAGGTAGAATTTCCTACTTCTACTTATTTTCTCTGGGTGACTAGAGAGAGTTAATTATCAGGCTTAAACAAAATAACCATGATCAAGGGGCTTATTTAGGAACCAGGTTGAGCATCTTGATGATATACTATTTTTGTTTTGAATTTTAAGGTAATGTTTGTAATAGTTATTAGGTATAGTTGCACATAACTTTGGTCATTAAACCAGGTAAAAATTTCAAACATATACAGATATATAAGCCCACAAATTTAGATGCATAGTGAGACCAGAGACATGTTCTCCCTAGTGGGAATGATGTAAATAGAAAACTCAGATTAGAATGCTTAAGTGCCTTTGCTCTCCAACTCACCTGTCAAATCAAAAATCAAATCAACAGGCGTGTATCAGTTGCCTGCTGTGTCCTATATATTATCTGGAAGCTTTATATTAGGCAGTCAGATAATTTTTGTATTGCACATTGTCTCTACTTATTTGATGTACAACGTGCATTGCAACCTCATTAGCTTAGACTCTCCCATACTAATTTTGAACGGAAATAGAAATGACATATAAAATAGATTATTAAAAAAATAAGTAGTTTAGAATTTTGTTAGCATTGTAAAAAGCACTGTTTATAGTTAATGGACCGATTGAATGAGGCTTTCATTCAACAATTATTTACTCAATAAATGGCAGGCACTACAGTAGGCATTATGATTATAGAAGAAAGACAAGGCCGTGTCCTTGTGGAAAAACTAAAATTTGCTTTAGCTAATCAATAAGGTGGTGAGCACAAAGTTGCCAATTGGTGATAGTCATTTTGTAGAATCAGCCTTAACACACCACTACCAACAACAAAAAAACTATTCATAAAGGAATGGCCAACTAGCCTAGCCAACTCACATTTTTCTTTCAGTTAATTTGTGTTAGTAGTAACTGTTTGTCAGAGAATAGGGTCTGCAGTCCTTCTTTTATAGACTGAAAAGTTGATAAACAAAAGGGTTGAATGGCTGATCCTTCAGCTATTGCTGCATAAAGTTTAACCTCCAGTTAGGAGAACTTCATAAGCAGCCTAATCATGAGGCTTTAAAGCTGTATTGACTGTGATGCACACTAAAAAAATAAATTTCTGTAACAACCAGGTACCACACATGCATATTATTGGAACAAAATATCCATGAAAAATTCACACTTAGCACATACAATATGATTAAATACCTTCTGTCTTTTTCCATTTTATTTTTTAAATAATGTTGATTGCAACCCAGTACATATATTTCACAACCCACCAGTGAGTATTAATTCAGTGACTAAAAAAGGAGATAAATATGTTCCTGTACATGGAAAAGTAAATATGGCAGTTTCTATGTATATATTTTTATTATGATTTATTAAAATGTTACCATTTTCTTGTAATGTGTGTAAGGTTTCACAAGTGATTGTAAATAATCCTAATTCTTTCCTGTGACAAGTTGCTTAAGTTATGCAAAATTTGTTCTTCATACTTGGAATTCATTCAGCACCTATTTTAGCATTTCTCATAATCTCTTACAAATGATGTTCATGGTATATATTTCTTCACTTTCTTCATATTTTCTCAGAATCTAGCACATTTCCTAGTGTTAAAAGGAGTGTGTTGAATAAAGGAATGAAAGAATGAATAAATTTTAAGTTTTGCCCTCCATGTTTTGTTGAGTGAACTGCACAGCAAATTTGCCTTTGAAGGAAAATTGGACTGGGCTAAATGGAGAAGAGCCTTGAGAAGGGGAAGCATGAGCAAAAACTTGGAGATAGGAAGAAGCACTTGCAGGCTATTTATCCATGCACGGTGGTGAGGTGAGTCCTAGGACTGACAGTGGATGAAGGAGCAGAACATAGTAAAGATAATATTTGGGGTGGGAGTAAAATACGCTGAGGAAGGTAAATGGGGCAAGGAAAGAGAAAATTAAAGCTAGATATGTTGCTTGCTATTGAATGCTCAATTCTGATTGTCCCGTATTTAACATACCAGCCTGCCTAGAGGTATTTAGTGGCTATGTGATGAAGCTGCCCCATTCCTATAAGGTGACTATTAAGCTATTATCATCAGGGCTGGCAGAGCAACATCCACTGATGTAAAAAAGATTTTGGAAAATATGGGCCTCATGTACTTAGAATCAGTACATAGAAAGTCATCCTTTAATCATCTTATCAAAAATAGGTCAACACCTTAAGTTTGTATCTTTTATAGCATTTAATCAAAATGTATAGTTATGTTGTTTAATTTATTCTGCCATTCCATTAGATGGTAAGCTCCATGAGGTCAAAAACTCTGTTACATTCACTGTAATTAATCCTCAGGAATAAACACAACACTTAGCACACAGTAGTTGCACAATATTGAAAAAAAATGAATAAATGGAATGTGTACACAGATACACATCACAAAAGAAATGGGAGGCTAAGCCTATATAAGGTTGTGTGCAAGCCTTTTGTTTTGAGTTCAACTGGGAAGCAAACATCCCCTCACTGAGCAAACACAACAGAAATTTTGATGTGATTACAGCAAGTCAGAATACAAATTGTCTATTCTAGCATTTGCTGAGTGGCTTACAAGGCTGCCAGCAAATCCATTAGAAACTCAGCTTATCTTCCATAAAGAAGAGGAAAAAATTGCTTAAGGCTGAATTATTTCTTATAAGATATTATCTGGAAAAGAGATGAATTTTACCAATTAACTGTATGGTAATTTAAAAAAATGTATAAATTCAACATTTGATGTATATGTCCATGCTTTCTATTCCATATTTCTACTTTCAATAAAGAGCTTTGCTCTGTTTTATGAAAAGTCTTTATCCCATGAATGTCTTTTGATGAAGTGATCTTCTTGCTATTTAATATAATTAATATTAGAAAATTATAGATGAAAGCATCATAACAGAAAGGTAAAAAACAACGCTTTGGAGTGAAGTATATGAGGTTTGAATCCCAGCAGTGTGATTTCATGCAAGTTATTATCCTTTCTGAATTTCAGTTTCTTCTTCTGATGAATGGAAGTAATAAAGCAATACTGTAGCATTCTTACTAGGATGAACAAATAGCATATGTAAAGTCTGGGGCATAAACTATGAAACAAGCCTGTAGGAGAAGGTATCAAAACAATCTTAAATTTTAATTTCAGTTTTTAATTAGAAAGCAAGAAATAGTGGGAAAGAGGAGCAGGGAATTAGCATTTTTTGAATACTTCTAGTAAGAGGCACTTGTTAAAGTTAGACTGAGTCTCACTCTGTTGCCCATGCTGGAGTGCAGTGGCACGATCTCGGCTCACTGCAACCTCCACCTCCCGGGTCCAAGTGATTTTCCTGCCTTAGTCTCCCAAGTAGCTGGGACTACAGGCGCATGCCACCACATCAGCTAATTTTTTGTGTTTTTTTAGTAGAAATGGAGTTTCACCGTGTTAGCCAGGATGGTCTTAATCTCCTGACCTCGTGATCTGCCCGCCTAGGCCTCCCAAAGTGCTGGGATTACAGGCGTGAGCAACCGTGCCTGGCCAAAATTACTTTATTTAGTTAGTCGAATAGTACCTTTCTCTGATTTTCTGTTTTTCTTTACTTCTGGGATTCCTGTTTGACTGATACCTCTCCTCATTCTATCTTCTATGTCTCTCAACTTCCACAACTATTAATATTTCTTTAAATGTTATAAAATCTCTATATGTTCTATTTTGTTTTTCTTTTTGATCTAGGTTTGGTTCAAAAATGAGCTCTTCATTATTAATCTGCTGCTTAATTCCTCTAATGACTTTTAAACCTTGCTTATTTATTTCTCCAAGTTTTCTTTAATGTTCACATTTGTCTTACATTTAGACTACTTTTTTAGAGCAGCAAATCATTTAAAATATATTTATTTTAAAATCAATTGCTCTCATTGAAATATATTAGTGTATTAATTCTCCTCTTTTATGTTTTCTTCTTTTTTGATCAGCTGCTTCTCTTTATGCCTTGTAATGTTTGAGTTCAAATTTATTTTTATATCCAGACATTTTTCTGATGGAATCTCATGTGGCTTGGAATGTGAGACTGGCCTCTCATGTGCATTTGTGTTTATATTTTCTATATTTGTTTCTTGGTTTTGCATTTTGACACCAAGAGGTTGGTACAAATTGAAATGATAAATTTTCCCAAGGTGTTATCTATTTTTTAAAAAATTATTATTAGAGACTTCAAACAAAATCTAGTTTCAAAGAAGCTAAAAATACCTTGTTGCAAACTTTTCCTAGTGGGTGGATCCCTTGGACCCTGAAAGTGCTACTTGCAAAGGATAAACAAAGCCAAAGCTCCTATCCTTAAAACCTCATCTTCTATCATTGAAAGGGCATTAATACATTTGTGAGCCATAACCATGTTCCAGAATAAGTAAGACCCCCCCAACCCTGTACTTAAATGGGATATATGCAGCCTCTCTCTCTCTCTCACCTATTTTGTATAAGTCACTAAATTCTTCTATTACTTTCCTCTATGATGAACCCCTCAATGAATGTAATGGTAGTATAAGGGCTATCAGATACCTAAAATTTAAATATCTTTTGAGATTGACTCAGAAATTTAGGGATCATTTTATTTTGATTATTATAATTTGTGCTAATATCAAGAACCATATAATGAATAAACAAAATGACCTGGCTTGTAATTATTCTTAAATAGACTTATATTTTTCAAGAAGTGTAAGCAATTTGGGAGAAAAAAATTACCTTAAAAAGAACAACTCGGCAGTGTTTCTGAGTAACCAGTATATATTTTTAATTTGGTCCTTTTTTTTTTTTTTTTTTTTACAGTCTCTCATCAGTACTCGACTTGTGGATTATAGAATCTTAACTCCAAATGATTAATCAAAATTAAAGGGGCAATCTTTATCTTTAATGTTGTCCTGGCAAATACCTTTTTTATTTTTTTAAAGGAATCTTAAATGTAAGAAAATGTTAACAGATAGGAGGGGAATTTCTGTTTCGTTTCATAATTTCAACCTTTATTTTAGATTGAGGGAGTGTATGGGCAGCTTTGTCACATGGATATATAGAATGATGCTGAGGTTTGGGGTTAGATTGAGCCCACCACCCCAGTACTTAGGGTAGTACCCAATAGTTACTCAACCTCCTCCCTCTCTCCCCCATCTAGTTTTCCACAGTGTCTATTGTTGCCATCTTTATGTCCATAAATACACAATGTTTGGTTTCCACTTACCATGAGTGAGAATATGCAGTATTTGTTCTTCTATTCCTGTGTTAATTAACCGAGGCTAATGGTCTCCAGCTGCAACAATGTTGCTGCAAAGGACATGATATCAATCTTTTATTGTGGTTGTGTAGTATTCCATAGTGTGTATGTACCACATACTCTTTATCCAATCCACTGTTTGTTTTGTTTTATTTTGTTCCAGACAGAGTCTCACGCTGTTGCCCATGCTGGAGTGCAGTGGTGTGATCTCAGCTCACTGCAACCTCTGCCTCCCGGGTTCAAGTAATTCCTGCGCCTCAGCCTCCCAAGGAGCTGAGATTACAGGCAGGAGCCATCATGCCTGAGTAATTTTTGTGTTTTTAGTAGAGACAAGGTTTCACCATGTTGGCCAGGCTGGTTTCGAACTCCTGACCTCAGGTGATCCACCCACCTCAGCCTCCCAAAGTGTGGGATTATAGGGGTGAGTCACCGTGCCCAGCCTCCAATCCACTGTTAATGGGCTGCTCCTGGGCTGATTCCATGTCTTTGCTACTGTGCATAGTGCTATGGTAAACACATAAGTATGTGTCTTTTTGGTAGAAGGATTTATTTTCTTTTGAATATATACCTACTAATGGGATTGTGGGGTTGAATGGTAGTTCTGAGTTCTTTGAGATATCACCACAGTGACTGAACTGATTTACATTTCTACCAGTAGTGTATAAGCATTCGGGGGGTGGGGAGGAATTTTGACGTACCTGTACCTGAAAGAATAAAAGCCATTGCCCAGAGAACACAGATACTAAAAATAAATGACACTTTAACAAACAAGAAATCTCAGACTTTTAGCTAAACTTCTGTTAATTTCCGAAGAGGGAAAAGTTAGGATTCTTTATGTTATTTGCTTATATTTATTTATAATTTGCAAAGATGAATTCTTTGTTTCTGTAAGAAAGGCTTGTACCATAATTAAAGTCATCAAGCAACTTACAGGTTTCTGTATTTCTCTAAATGTTACTCAACACTGAGGAATTTAGCATAGCTTATACATTTCAAATGCTAATGATCACAATCAATATAGAATCCCTAGCCTGAAAGAACATTTAACTAAAAGAAAAGCAAATTTATAAATGGAAAAGCAGATGTTAACAGGGGTTTGAACTTAACTCTTACACATGGAGTTGAGCAAAGAAAGTGTGGTCTGCAGACAGTGAATGAGGAAAATAAAACCAAAAACTCCTCCCATATCTACATCTACAATCATATTAAAAATTTCCAGAGCTTTGATATCAAAATTAAAGTTTCTCCAACAAAATAATAAAAATAATGAGCAATTGCAATGCTATTATAAATAGGTAATTACTAATATTAACATGCTGTCAAAGCTGATGTGAATATAATTAGTATAGACATTTTGGAGAATACTTGGCAGTACTTAGTGAAACTAATTATGTGTATTCCCCAGAACCCTGAAATTCCACTCCTAGGTATTCACGCTTCAGAGAAACTGTCACGTAGAAGCACAAAGAAACATACAGAACACTTATTGCTAAGATTGGAAGCCAACATGTTAGTCATTCCAGGGAAGAAAATAAGTAAAATGTGACAGATACCTAAGATAGAATACTATACAGAAGTGAGAACAAAATTAACTAGATATACTTATGCAATATGGGTGAGGTCTTCAAAACATTGTTACGTGCATTTTATTTCATGCAAGAAAGTGAGAAATAGAATGATATATCACAAGTATATATGAAATTTAAAACATACATAAATCAATGCCATATCTTATTCATGTACACACATTTATACAAATAAGCATATACAAATTGAAGATAAATACACTGAAGGGTAAAATCTCCTAAGATAGAAACAGGATTTGGAATAGTAGAAGGGAAAATGGTGTAATGAAATAGAAAAGCTAATGAAGACATAGCTTTTCTATTGGGACCTTACCCAGCCTTCAATCAATACCATGTAAAAAATTAATCATTAAGATAATTTTGTATAACGTATTATGTTAGGAATAAGGAGACATTGAATATACACAAGTCTTCAAAAATAAGGGATTACCAAGTGACTATGAAATAAGTTACGAACAAAAGCCAGGTGTAGTGAGTGTTCCTGCCCGTAGTACAAGCTACATGGGAGGCTGAGGTGGGAGTCAGGTTCACAATCCTCCAGGTAAGAGCTGTCCTGATATCATCATAGAGAAAACTCAGCAGAAGTTTGTGGAGTAATGGCAAATCTGGCCTTCCCCTCCCTCCCTTCCTCCTTTTCTCCCTTCCTTCCTTCTTTCCTTCGTCTTGCTCTGTCAGTCAGGCTAGAGTACAGTAGACCTGTCAGGGCTCACTAAACCCTTAACCTCCCAGGCTCAAGCCATCCTCTCACCTCAGCCTTCCCCGTAGCTTGTACTACAGGCAGCTACCACCACACCTGGCTGGTTTGTTTGTAGAGATGAAGTCTTACTATGTTGCCCCGACTGGTCTTGAATTTTTGGGCTCAAGTGATCCTCCTGCCTTGGCCTTCCAAAATGCTGAGATTGCAAGCATGAGCCACTGCACCTGGCCAGTATGTACTTATCTTAACTTTTCTCTGTGTTCTACATTTAATGAAAAATTCACGTATTACTGTAGTCATACAGAGGGAGGAATATGGGGAAGAGCATACCTGAACCACTCTCTTTTAGACACAGCAAGACTTTAATTAAAGACCAAAACCATTATGAGGCCAAATATATTTTATGCCCAAAACAGAAGGAACAACAAAAAGCTCTTATTAAATTTTGAGAAGTATTACCTTTTACCTTAAAAAATAACGGAAGGAAAATCTATATACTTAACAGTGTATCGAAACTAAAAGTTTGCAGATACACTGCTTTGCAGTGAGCACTCAATCCCTGGAGGATATCAAGATTAAAAATGATTGGAGGTGCTTTAAGCCCATGAGTGCTTCTCCAAAATTAACGGAAAGTCCTAGTTGTTTGAAGTATTTTTATTCATCAGTTTCTGGGTTTTTAGTTCTTTAGCTTTTAATGATTTTGGGGGAGAATAATATTTTTTCCTGCTGGGATCAGAACTTTTAATTGATCAGGATGCTTAATTTAAATTTCTAGCACTAAAATTAAAAGTCAAAATAATACCAGAGTAAGGTCTTAGGATAAAGTTTTACTAGTCAGAGAATCTCAAAATTATTGTCTTCTTCGAAGAGAAAAAATGAAAGTTAAGAAGGAAGACATAGGTAAAACATGAATGAAAAGCTTCTAGGGTGTTTCAGAAATTTCAAATGACTTTCACTCTTATTTTGAGGCCAAATTACTTCAAGTAGCTTCCTTAGAAATTGTCATCATCTTAGAGAACCAAGGGAAAATAGAGAAAACATGTTGAACACATGTCTCGCTCCTTTGACTGAACTAAAATTAGAAACATAACAGAAGAATAAAGTTTTTATTTGATTTGGAACTTGGAAAGCATTCAGTATGCTGTATGGTCATGGTCATTTTGTTTAGAAGAACACTTCTGTTTAGGATATATATTTTTAAATTTAATGAGATGAGGTAGTACTGTTATGGGAATACAGTTATGTGAAGGATACATTAAGGGAGAGGACTGTCTTTAAAATCATCTTTTCTCTGCCGCACCGTCCTGGCAAGACAACAGCTCTGTCCTGTGTAACTCACTGAGTTCTCTCTACATCAAAGTGCTTAAAACCAGTCACCCGTTTTAGTAGCATGCAATTAAACAGATGATCCACCTGCCTCCAAGATATAATCAGGAGTAACCCATTATATGCCTGTCTGTTTAACCCCCTCAACCCTGAAAGGCACAATTCATGGGTCATCTTTCATTCATTACCTGCACTCCATATAGCTTTGTGCAGCCTCTGCTCTGACTCAATCTTACATCCAAACATGACATTCTAATTTTTTTCTCCATAACTCACGGTCTGTAATCAATAAAGCCCTTTGTATCCTCAACCTCTTATCATAAGACTCTAATTAAAATTCAGCTCTCCTTTGAGGTCTGCTTGCCCTGCAGAACTCTCAAATGGTGGTTGTATTTTCTCTCTCACCTCATGTGGCACTGGACTTAGAGATTGAGTAGATATAATTTTGGCTCTTCACTGCTCCTTCAAGACAATTTCTCCTACTTCTTTCATATGCCAACTCCATTGGAATGCGTATGATTAAACAAAACCCCATTAACCTTCCTTGCTGCAGTCATCTGCTGTCCTTCTGGTAATTGCTCCCACTCCTTCTATTGAAGATTTTAGTATCTGCTTAATCCTCTTTTACCACCACTCCTGTCATTATAATTGATGACTTCAATATCCACAGAATGATCCTTCCCATATTCTGGGTCTCCTCACCTCCAATTATCTTGTCTTCTAATGACATCAGCTAACCCATTTCTATGATTAGACCAAAGCTATTGCCATGTGCAATAACAGCATTCGTTTTATAATCTCCATTTTCAATGTTCCACGGGCAGACTCCCCTTTTACAGTGCCTCCCTTTATTTTTGTTCTTCCACCAGACCCTCAAATCCATTGACACACCACATTAGCGCTCTGCTTGAATCATTTCCTCACATTCTTTCTTATAAGGCTTTGTTCAATAGACCAATCACAGATATCTCACTCAACTTTGTTTTCCCTTTCTTCCTTCAGTCATACCAACTTGACAGTACCTCCACACTGACTGACCCACCTTCTTAGTACCTACAATTTAACTGGAGAAAAATATCCAGGTTGACTGAACTCGCTTAATATTTTTATTTATATTTTTTTTTAGTAACAGAGTCACTGTCGTCCATACTACAGTGAAGTGACATAATCACAGCTCACTGTAGCCCTGAACTCCAGGGCTTGAGCAATGCTTCCACCTTAGTAGTCTCCTGTGTAGCTGGGACCACATGTGTGCACCATGACATCCAACTGATTTTCTATTTTTAAATTTTTTTGTAAAGACAGGATCTCACTATGTTGTTTTCCAGGCTGGTCTCAAACTTCTGGCCTCAAGCAGTTCTCTCATCTCAGCCTCTCAAAGTGCTGGGATTACAAGCATGAGCGACTACTCTTAGCTGAACTCACTTTAAAATTATGACCACAAACCTTTAGTTGGCCACTGGGTTATCTGGAAATCCTCTCAGATTTCCCAAGTCAATTCACTCTCTCATTTTCTGAGACAACTATTTTATATCTTCTTATTTCTCAAATTGTTAACAGTCTTCCTCTATTCTCAGCTAATAACCTTGCTCCATATTTTACTATTAAAAGAGATACAATAAGAAGGTAATGTCTATGTAGTTCTAGCATTAAAACTACCTACTTTTATCTAAACCCATATACCTTGTCTTACCCCAGCTGGAACAGATGACTCTCCATGCTTCTATTTAAGGTCCATCTTTCCCTACATGCAGCAAAGGACATTTCCTCTGACTCACTTACAAATATTGTTCCTGTACTTGATCCTTTTCCGTCTTAGAGAATTAATTTCCTCCTCCCTACCTAATTGTTTGAATCTCTATGTAAAAATTCTGTAGTGTCTTTTTTTAAAATTCAACTTTTATTTTAGATTCATGGGATACATGTACAGGTTTGTTACATGGGTGTATTGCGTGATGCTGAGGTTTTGGGTACAATTGATCCCATTACCCAGGTACTGAGCATAGTATTCAATGGTTAGTTTTTCAGCCCTTCTTTCCCTCTCTCCCCTCTTTAGTAGTCCCCAGTGTCTATTGTTGCCATCTTTATGGCTATGAGTATCCAATGTTTAACTCCCAATTATAAGTGAGAACATGTGGTATTTGTTTTTCTCTTCCTGTGTTAATTCACTTGCAATGTCTTCTATTTTAAAAAATTATCTTATCCCGATATCTTTATACAGATACCATCCCACTTTTCTGCCCTCCTTTAGAGAAAATGTCCTAAAATATTGTCTATATTCGCTGTCTCTATTTTTCTTTATCTCTCTTTTGACTCTGCTCCAATCAGGATTTGTTCCCATAAATTCATCAGATCTGTCATTATTGTCACCAAGTAAACTTCACCTAGCCGAGTCCATTGGCTTATCTTTCTCCTGTTTTATTTGATAATAGCAAAATGCATACTTGACTTCGTCTGGAAATACTTTCTTCATTTAGCCTCCAGGACAATATTACCTGTTTTCCTTCTCCTATACTCTGATTGTTTTTACCATCTCTTTTGGTGAATCATTCTCATCTTCACAGCCTCTCAATATCACAGATCCTCAATGCTCAATTCTCAGATTTTTTTCTTTTCTATCTACTTTCACCCTATGTACTCATCTAATTCAATTGTTTTAAATACCAACTTCAGCCCTGATCTTTCTCATGAAATTCAGAGTCATCTTCAGTCTCTGCACTTGGATGTATAAAAGGCATCTCAGATTCAATATACCAAAAGTGAAGTCTTGATTTTCACTCTCCTTTTTTCAGATTTCCATTTTAGTAAATGGAAATTGCATTCACATAGTAGCTTAAGGCCAAAAAAAGGTAGAATCATCCTTGATTCCTCTCCTTCTCTCACAATCCCCTCTCAATTCCAATCCAATTTAGTGACAAAATTTGTGTGTTCTCTCTTTAAAATCAACGAGGATCTAATTACTTTTCATATCTTCCTTGATACAAAGATATTATTGAACTATTACAACAGCTTACTAACTAGTCTCCATCCATTTGCTTTTATCTCCCTACAATCTATTCTCTCTAAAGAAGCCAGTGTTTCTTTAAAAAATGCAATTCCAATAGAATAACTTCCTAAGCTCAAAAGTTTCCAAAACGTTCCCCAGCTCACTCAAAATAAAATGCAACTTGTTAATTTAACCTTGTGGCCATATGTGATTTATTTATCCATACTCCACTTTCTCCTCTCATACCTTACTGCTAACATTCACCCATGAGCTCACTGCACCACCCATACTACCTTGCTTCCCATTCCTCAAACAACAAGGTATGTTCCTGTCTCAGGCCTTTGCATTTAGTAGGAGCAGTTCTCTGACTCCCTGAATTCTCCCTTATCCCTATAACTTAATATCTCACTTTATTTTGGTCTCCATTACTCTTCTGTGAGGTCTTTTCTGACCACCTTATATAAAAGAAGACCACCGTTATTCCAACTATCCTTTTATCTTGCTTTTACTTTACAGCATTCAAATTCACTGGCTTTTATTTATTTTTATCATTGGTCTCCTCCAATTAAAATATAAGATTCATAAGGGTAAGAATTTGGTCTGTTTTATTCACTACCATTGCTTATCATCTACATACCAGGTATATAAAAAAGAGCTCAATAAATATGCAGGCATGGCATGTATGAATGAATAAATCCAGGAATATCATTTGGCAGCATGCAAAATAAACAGCAATTGTTTAATAAAAAACATTTCTACCATTCTTATGGTGAGAATAAATAACAGTGATATTGAAATCTTACTATCAGTAAGTTTTCTTTAAAATGAAAGTAAACCATAGTCTTGGACTTCTACGCATAGAAAATGAGACATTGAGTGGCTGTTTAGAGGAAGAAGGGACATTGTAGTCCTAAGTTAGAAAATTTCAGAAAGTCTATTTGAAAATGGCACTGATAATATACATTTGAAGAAGCCATGGATTGTTCTGTAAAATCTTTAGAATATATAGAGAGATTACAATAATTGTTTAAGGGCGTAAATACTAGAGATACCTATACTGAGACTTCTAACCTGTATGATTCATTACATGAAGTTATAGTGCTTATGAAGGGAATTTCTTTATGAATACTTACCTCCTCATAATTCTAAATATTCTGTACCTTGGACTAAATCTCACACCTCCATTCTTATCCAACAATCTCTTTCATTGTAACTCAATGTATGTATTCCCAGAGGTTATGACACAAAATATACCGTTACTGAAAACTATACCATTCCTTTCATGATTCAGTATCAGGCCCTCCACTCTTACACTGCCCTATTCAGTCCATTGATGTTACATCATCTGTCAATCACACCCCCATTTCTTTACATTCTTCCTTATCTGTTTTAGCTGTAACAGTTTCATTATCAAAACTTCCTTTTATGTCCATCTCCCTCGGTCCTGTCCCTCTTTATTTTTAGTTCTTGTCTTTTGGAAAAACACTAGCATTAGTAAAGGCAACAGTCCATTTTTTCATTGACTACATTTGGGAAGCTGAATTTAACGGAAACACACGTGTACACATTACACTGGCAGGTATTACTTTAAATTTATAATGACCAACATCAAGTGGACCTTTGGAAATGCCTTTGCTGGTCTTCTTGGCTGTATTTTTTTCGTATCTCATTCATCTTAGATCTTTATTTCCTTCCTTCTGTATATTTTAGGTTTCATTTGTTTTCCTTTTCCATGTTCTTGTTATGGCTTTTTCAATCATGGATTTTTTGCATTTGTAAACTTTTAATATATGCTTTTAAGGCTATAACCTACTCCCCTATAGGGAAGTTTAACTGTATATCACTGGTTTTTATATGTCATATTTTCATGGTCATACTCAAACTATTTTATAATTTCCATTGTGATTATTTCTTTGATCTATTTTTAAAAAGGTCATATATTCCAAACATTAGATGTTTTCTAGTTATTTTTATTAGTTTCTAAGTTAAGTCTCTCTTGTTATACATAATTTAAAGCCTTTAACATTTTCCGAGACTTTAAGGCTGATCAATGAAACATGTTTTTAATATGCTGCAGGTCTATTTGAAATGACTTTGTACTTTAAAGTTATTTGGTATTTGTTAAATGGATTGTTTAGGTCTTCTATGACTGTATCTGTTCTATCAGTTACTATAAGAGATGTGTTAAAACCCTTATGATTTTTCTCTTTCCTCTGAAGTTATATCTAATTTACTTAATATATTCTGAGATTATGGGATGGAAGCATACAAATTTAAAATTGTTACATATTCTAGTAGACTAAAACTTTTATCATTATGAAATATTCTTATTTTTTCTGGTAGTTCTCCTTGCCTTAAATTTTACTTTATCTAATGTTAATGTGGCTATATATCTTACACTACCTTCCTTTCCTTTAGAATTTGCCCGAGATATGTTTTTTTTTTTTTTTCCAACCTTCTGCTTTTGACTACTTTGTGTTCTGAGTAAAGATGCATTTCTTGTAGTTTCTATAACAGATGCTGTAAGGTTCCATCCATGTTCCTTTGGACAACATGACCATTCCTGTGCATTTCTGCTTATCTTCCAATAGCCAGCATTTGCGTCATGTTTTGGAGAGCTGGCCACAGCCTGAGGGAGCAAGGAAAAGATGTTCATGATATGCTAGTCAGCATTGGCCTGTGGAATTCTAAACAGTGCAGTAAAGCCAGAGAAGTGCAGAAAAAGCATGCAGATTGAAATAGAAGAAATAAAACTGTTCTTACTCACGTATGGCATGACTTTCTACATACAAAATCTCAAGAAATCTGCAAAAAATATTTTTGGAACAAATAAATGGGTTTAATATGGCTGAAGTATGCAAAAACAACCAAAATTACCTGTGTTACTGTAGATGAGCAGTTAATAATTGTAAAATAAACCATTTACAATATTTCCAAAAATTAAATAATTGATACAAATATAACAAAACTTGTGTAGGATCTGTATGCTCTAAATTTTTAAAAATTCCAATAAATTGAAGAAGATTAAATAAATGTAGAAACATAGTGCTTACAGATCAGAAGACTGAACATAGTCAATTCTCCTCAGAATAATATATAGATTTAATGCAGTTGCAATCAGTATCTAAGATTTTGTTTTTAAATATGAACAACAGATTTCACAATTTATATGGAAAGACAAAATAGTCTAGCCAAGACAATACTGAAAAGGAAGAATAAAGTTGAAGGAATCACATCTGGCTTTAAGACTGACTATAAACCCTATCATAATTCAAATGATAAGATAATGATAAACCAATGAATACCTAGATCATTGAACAAAGTAAAGCGATCACAGATTGATTTAGAAACATGGTCAACTAATGTTTGACGAAGGCACAAAAGCAGTTCAGTGGAGAGAGAGTAATCTTTTTAACAAGTAGTGTTGAAAAAATTGAATATCCATATGGAAGGAAAAGAACAATGACCTACATTTTATAGCTTGTACAAAAATTGACTAGAATAGTCATAGATCTAAATTTAAACCATAACATTATTAAACTTTTAGAAGAATACAAAGGAGAAAAATCATTGTGACCTAGGTTAGTCAAGGAGTTCTGAGGCATTACAGCAAAAACATAATGCATAATAGAAATAAAAAACCACAATAAACAGGACCTCATCAAAATTTAAAACTTTTGCTCTCCGTAGTTCCTGAGAAAAGAATAAATATTAAGCTAAGGACTGGGAGAAGACATCTGAATATGATATATCTAATGAAGAAATTATATTAACATAACTCTCAAAACTCATCTTTAAAAAATCAGTAAAAGACTTCAAAACATTTCTCTAAAGAGGGTAGACAGATTGCAGATAAGGAAACTAAGTTGTGTTCTATATTCTAAACAATTAGTATGTTCTAAACAATTAGTATAAACTCATTGCAATCCAGATATAGCCCACTTTGCAAAACTGGCTGTACAAGTTACATTAGTAAATCGGCATTTCAAAGAAATTATAACTATTTGACAAGGAATTTCACATGAAGTTTTAATATTCAGACTTTAAAGCAAAATACAGTGCTAAGTTACAGAATCCATAAACACAATCTTTGGCTTAACGATTGAACTTTTGAGTACCTATTATGGTAATGATGAGAACTAAGTAAAGACTGAGGAAGCACACAAAAATCGAGGAATAAAATATTCTTGCTTTACTCTGTTGAATGTCACTTTCCATAAAAATTGAACAAACTGTATTCCGGATTTCATATTTTGGGTTGCATATGCACATCAGAAATTTTGTGTAATTTTCACAACCAATACTACTTTAGTAAACATGTTATTTCATCAATGCTTTTAAGAATAAATAGCAACATGGTAATTTTTTACTTAGTTCTCATTTGCTTACAACCCTTTTGCGTATATGGCTCCATGGTTTCTGACAAGAAATCCAAAGACATTTGAATCATTGTTCCCCTCTAGGTAATACGTTATTTTTCTTTGATTGCCTTCAAGATATGTGTCTTTAGCTTGTCTGCAGTTTGATTATAATGTGTTTGTGCATAAATTATTATGAGTTTAGAAGTTTGGTGCTCGCTTAAATTGATAGGTTTATGTCTTTCACCAAATTTGTGAAGTTTTCCTTCACTATTTCCTCAAACATTTTTCTATATTGCAGTTTTTATTCATCCCTCCTTAGACTATAATAATGTGAATATTTATACTTTGTTATTGTGTCACATGCTCATTTTAGAATTTTTTTTTCTCTCAGTTCTGAATGAATGCTTTTTTGACAGTGGTGATTCTTTATTTTTATTTTTATTTATTTTAATTTCAGTAGGTTCGGGGGTATAAGTGGTTTTTGGTTACATGGATAAATTGTATAGTGGTGAAGTCTGGGATTTTAGTGCACCTATCACCTGAGTAGTGTACATTGTACCCAAAAGGTATCTTTTTCCTCCCTCAGCCCCCTCCTACCCTTTCTCCTTTCTGAGTCTTTGATGTCCATTTTACCCCTCTGAATGCCTTTGTGTACCAATAGCTTTGCTCTCACTTATAACTGAGAATATGAGGTATTTTGTTGATTCCTGAGTTACTTCACTTAGAATAATGGCCTCTAATTTCATTCATGTTGCTGAAAAAGACTATTTCTTTTTTTATGACTGAGGAGTATCCATGAATGATACTTTTTATTGACCTACGTGCAAGTTGTTTGGCTCTTACTTTTATTATCTCCAGTTGTCTACTGAACTAGACTGGTAAAAAATTTTTTTCGCTCTTAAAATTCTATTTGGTTATTTATTCTTAATATCATCTCTTTGAAATTTTCTTGCTTTGTTTCAAAAGTGTTCACTATAAAATATTAAAGCATAGCTGTTTTAAAGTCCTTTATGATATAGTTCTGATATCTGTGTCATCTCAGCATTGACATCTGTGATCGTCTTTTTCTGGTTCTTAGCTTACTAAGTAATTTTAGATTGTTTCCTGAACATTGTGAGTATAATGTTATAAAACTCTAGGTCTGCCCAGGTGTGGTTGTTCACACTTATTACCTCAGCTATTTGGGAGGCCAAGATGGGAGGATCACTGGAGCCTAGTCTGGGCAATATAGCAAAACCCTATCTCCACAAAGTTTTAAAAAAATTAGCCAGGCCTGGTGGTCTGTGCCTGCTGTCCTAGTTACTCAGGAGGCTGGGATGGGAGAATTCCTTAAGCCAGGAGTTCAAGGCTGTAGTGAGCTCTGATCACATCACTACATTTCAGCCTTGGCGACAGATCAAGACCCTGTTTCAAAAAAGAAAACTTTCGGAGTCTTCTTGAAGTCCTGTGTGAAATTTTAATTTATTATTACTTTTAAATTTTGAACAGGCCCTTGGTGTGGTTAGATTCAGGCCACAAGTTTTGACTAGCCTTCTGTGATTATGGTTTCAATGTCAGTTTCATTTTCAAACTTTTTGCAATGTTTTGCTTATCTGTTCCATGGTTATACTACTCAGTGGCCATTTGGGGACCTGAGTGGTAGTCTATTCCATTGTTGACTTCTCAAAGTCTATGAGATGCTGCTAAGATCAGATCCATGTATACGCAGCTTGAGGGTGAGGCTGAAATTTCAAAGACAACTTATGGGGTCACTTTCATGAATGTTTTCCTCTTTTTTTTTTTTTTTTTTTTGAGACGGAGTCTTGCTCTGTCGCCCCGGCTGGAGTGCAGTGGCTGGATCTCAGCTCACTGCAAGCTCCGCCTCCCAGGTTTATGCCCTTCTCCTGCCTCAGCCTCCGGTGTATCTGGGACTACAGGCACCCACCACCTCGCCCAGCTAGTTTTTTGTATTTTTTAGTAGAGACGGGGTTTCACCGTGTTAGCCAGGATGGTCTCGATCTCCTGACCTCGTGATCCGCCCATCTCGGCCTCCCAAAGTGCTGGGATTACAGGCACAGGCTTGAGCCACCGCGCCCGGCCGAATGTTTTCCTCTTTTATCCTTCTTCTGCTTTATAGTTCTGCAATCCTTTCTTTTTCTTTGCCCTTGCCAGAAACCTGGGATTTGATTTGCCCTAGTGTATCATACATTTCACATGATTGTGCCTGCATCTTGCACTATGTTATATCGGGATACACAGAAATAAAAAGCAATGAAAATTTGATTTATCCATTTGAAATCACAGCTTTTCTTATAAGAAAGATGACTATAAGAAAATTAGGCTCTTGTCGGCTCCTGTCTCTGCCGTTGTTGGTGCCACCACTGTTGGTGATTGCTTCAGGGCTGAGGTGAGAAAAAATAGAAGAAAAAATAAAAGAAAAATGGAGGAATTTCATCATCTTTTTATCTCCATCACAGTGTCATATGCACAAAAGGCATTAAATATGTGGTTGATGACTCAAATATATTAGTTTATTCATCCAACATATTGAACAAACATGTTTTGAACAGAGGTCATGTACTATGCCGTGCACTGAGATAATTTTCACACATAAATGAAAATGAATCTCATTCATTTTTTTCTGACTATTGGGAGACCCTTTTTCTCTGTTTGAGCCAGAACTAGAGACCTTTACCTGGAGCTGCCTCTGTTAGTTTTGGATTGTGTTGAGTTGAGATTGTGAACACTAGAGGGGAAAAAAAAAAAACCAAAAAAACAGAGAGATAAACTCATAAATAGTTTGGTGGTACTTTCAATTTCAGTCGTCCAAATCTAGCAGATATTATTTACTCTGTATTCCTTAAATAGCTACTTCATGCATTCTGTTCAGTTTGCATAGCTGTATTTAGTGAAAGAGACAGGATAGAATGGGCTCACTCTTTCTCACCCAGAAATAAACCACCATGCAAAACCCTAAATTTTTTTTAAGTGTATCAATGTTGTTAGTATCTTATTTTTACATCATTAAAAATTTTAAAGGATGAAAATGGAGGAAAGGCATGGAGGTTTTATTTTGGTGTTGATTAGCTTTACTCTAGTACATAAATTCTTTCATGCTGTAAAATTAGCAAAAACACACTGATTATTTGAGGGGCAATCATACCAACATTTGCCTTCCCTTTAGATTCTTTAGATTTAGCTCATCAATCTGAGAAGCCCAGCACTATATGCTATCCTTATGTATTTGGAATTATTTCTACAGAAATAAGTTAGTGATGGTAACATAAACTCCAAGAGGAATGCTAGCTGCAAAGCATCTAAATAACTCTTTATAGCTTAAACCTTCACTCATTTTACATGTGACAATTAGCCCAGTGCATGGCATAGTACATGAGCTGTAATGAATGTTCAAAACATGTTTGTTCAACCTGTTGGATGAATAAACCAATATATTTGATTCATCAAACACATATTGAATGTCTTTTTTGCATAAGATACTGTGATGAATGGGGATACAAAGATGATTAAAGCATGATCCCTGAAATCCAGGGACTCATAGAGTAGGAAAGATAGACATGTAAATAACTCTTATTATTATAGGGCAGAATGAAACAAGTAAGAAAGATGCTGGGGAACTCATCAAAAGAAAATCTGAATGGGGGTATAATATATCTATCGAATGTCATTAAAATAACACATAAAACCTAGCTGATTAAAGTCAGCATAATTTCATGGAAAAAAATACTGAACTTGGAGACAGGAGAAAATGAATTTGTTTTCCTAGTTCTGCTACCATTTGTCTCTTGTCTTGCAGTCCATACACTGTCTCAATTTTCATCTCCATATCTGAAAAAGAGACAGCTTATCCATATGGTCGCTCATAATACATATGTATTTTGTGATGCATAAATGCTCCATCAAGAATTAGTAAATATTGATATTTTGATATATTCATTTCTGATTTTTAAAAAGAATATAAAACATCACAGATAGAGCCTCCAATCATTCCTTCCCATCTTCTTTCTACACAGGGAGTTACTATATTTAAGTTGGTTTATATATTTCTGGTTTAGCTTTAAATATTTTGACTACATTTTGGTCTGTCTGCATTATTGTGTCATGTATTTTTATAGTTTACATAACCTTTTGGTTTATTTTAAACAGGGTTGTGCTCTGTCACCCAGGCTGGAGAGCAGTGATGCAGTTACAGCTCACTGCAACCTCAAACTCACTGGCTCAAATCCTCCCTCCTTAGCCTACCAAGTAGTTGAAACTACAGATGCGCACCCACCACGCCTGGCTACTTTTGTTTGTTTATTTATTCATTCATTCATTTATTCATTCATTTTGTAGAGATAGGGTCTCACTTTGTTGTCCAGGTTGGTGTCAAACTCCTGGCTTCAAGCGATCATCCCGCCTTAGCCTCCCACAGTACTAGGATTATAGGCCTGAGCCACCACGCCTGGCAATGTAATTTTTATTACACTGTTAATATCCTTTAGTAGCTTGCTTTTTAGAGCAATGAAACTTTGTTTTTTCACTGAAATGTATATAGTAGAGATATATTCTTTTGGGTACATATAATCTAATTTATGAAATAGTAATACTTTATAAGAATATACCATAATGTGTATTTCTACCGCCGGTGGATTAAAATTTAAATTTCCTTACTATTCTTCATTACAGATCTTGTATATATTCTTTATATTCCTGGTCCCATATAATTAATTTTCTATCACACATCTAGAATTGAACTTCCTGAATAGTAGTATATGTATGTCTTCAAGTCTATTAGAAGTCAAAAAACTATTTTTCAAAGTAATTTTACTGTCATCGTTTGAGAATTGTGATTTATCCAAATACTCTGCCACTTTTCTGACTTCTAAAAATAATTTTGTGCATATCATATAGTAGTTTATCTGCTATAGGTTTGGGATTAGCATTTCTTATTAAAGTCCCTTTCAATTTCTGGTTTGCTAAGAATTATTTGTTATGTGTTGGCTTTTTTGTTTATTTGGTTCATAATAATGTTTTTGCAATAATTTATAAATTTTTAATCAAATTTTTTTGGAAAGTATCAAGATAATCAGAAAATTTTACCCTCATTAATGTGTTTCAACAGTGGATTATATAATTAAATTTTCTGAAATTAAATTCTTATAATTTTGAAATAATCCTTACTATGTATATGAGACATTGCTAGATTTGAAGAGCTAATATTTTATTTACAAATTGTGTCTATATTCATCAGTGATATTTATTTCTAATATTATCTTTGCTATTTTTCCTCAACCTATATTTTAAAATATACTTGTTATTCTTTTTCTAGCATCTTGACTTTAATGCTTAGGTTATGAATTGAGGGTTTTTTCTTTTTAAAATACATAGATATAAGGCTTTAACCGTTTATTCATAAGTTCTTTTAATATGATACCTAAGAGCTAATAAGACTAAATTTCTGAAGAACTGTTTAGTTGCATCTCACAAATTTGAACTGTGTATTTTTCATCACTCAGTGATAAGTACTTTATATATTTGATTGTAAAATTTTCTTTGCATCAATAGTTACTTAGAAGTGTATTTTTAATTCTTGTATGTAATATTTGGAGGAAGATACTTATTATTCCTTTCTAATTTTATTGTGTTATCCTCAAGGAATGTGACTGTATAAACACATTTTCTTATATTTGGTGAGGAATATCTGAAGAGTTTCTTGTATTTGCTCCATGGAAGAGAAGACCAATATGTCATCTAAGTTTTGGTTCTGATGTTGAAATAGAGAATACTGCATGTGTGCCAAAAGGAAAAGATATTTAATATGTTAGTTATGTAATGAGGCCCTGGAGACAGAAAGGCAGCCACATGAGCAGGTTAAAAATACCTCGAGAGAGTAAGGAGGACCATGGCTTGGGGGTCCTATTGTTTCTTTGTGTAAGCACTTCATTAAAGGTGAGTTCAATACACACACACACACACACACATACACACACAATTCTCATGGAGTTCTTTTGTAAGCCCTGTATGGCTAACATGTCTTTAATGGCCAATTGCACATTGACTTCTGCCAGAACCTCAAAGATATTCTTGTATAAATATTTAGATTAATTTGCCAACTTGGGATACTGCATCTCTCAGGGCCTCTTTTCAGTGGGTGAACAAGGTCTAAGCTTTAAATTTTTGGGGGTAATATCTTTCTATACCTGAAACACCAAATAGAATGAGAACAATCTGCTGTGTCTGTCAGTCAATGGGTATACATATTTACTCACTTTTCCCAAAAGTTGGAGTTCTCCAAGTGCCTACTTTTTATGCAGAAGGCTTAATACCAGTTCTCTCATGGTATTGAGGCCATGGATCATGTCCTTCCTTTGGTTATTAAGCTCCAGTCACATTTGCTGACTTTTGCATGTGGGCCCTCATGGATCAACTTATATTTTTGGTTGTGATTTCAGTTTTTCTTTCTGAAACCAGCAGTTTTTATTTTAGTTTTTGTTAGTGTAACCACTTTAATATACTTTTTTTGGTTCTGTTCTATCGTGTGTGTGTGTGTGTGTAAGTGTGTATGTGTCTGTGTGGTGTGTAGTGTTTATTTTTTTATTTTATTTTATTTTTTATTATATTTTAAGTTCTAGGGTACATGTGCACAACATGTAGGTTTGTTACATATGTATACATGTGCCATGTTGGTGTGCTGCACCCATTAACTCGTCATTTACATTAGGTATATCTCCTAAGGCTATCCCTCCCATCTACCCCCTCCCCACAATAGGACCCGGTGTGTGATGTTCCCCTTCCTGTGTCCAAGTGATCTCATTCTTCAATTCTCACCTATGAGTGAGAACATGCGGTATTTGGTTTTCTGTTCTTGCGATAGTTTGCTGAGAATGATGGTTTCCAGCTGCATCCATGTCCCTACAAAGGACACAAACTCATCCTTTTTTTATGGCTGCATAGTATTCCATGGTGTATATGTGCCACATTTTCTTAATCCAGTCTGTCACTGATGGACATTTGAGTTGATTCCAAATCTTTGCTATTGTGAATAATGCTGCAATAAACATATGTGTGCATGTGTCTTTATATCAGTATGACTTATAATCCTTTGGGTATATCCCCAGTAATGGGATGGCTGGGTCAAAAGGTATTTGTAGTTCTAGATCCTTGAGGAATCGCCACACTGTCTTCCACAATGATTGAACTAGTTTACAGTCCCACCAATAGTGTAAAAGTGTCCTTATTTCTCCACATCCTCTCCAGCACCTGTTGTTTCCTGATTTTTTTAATGATTGCCATTCTAACTGGTGTGAGATGGTATCTCATTGTGGTTTTGATTTGCATTTCTCTGATGGCCAGTGATGATGAGCATTTTTTCATGTGTCTGTTGGCTGTATGAATGTCTTCTTTTGAGAAGTGTCTGTTCATATCCTTTGCCCACTTTTTGATGGGGTTGTTTTTTTCTTGTAAATTTGATTGAGTTCTTTATGGGTTCTGGATATTAGCTCTTTGTCAGATGACTAGATTGCAAAATTTTTCTCCCATTCTGTAGGTTGCCTGTTCACTCTAATGGTAGTTTCTTTTGCTGTGCAGAAGCTCTTTGGTTTAATTAGATCCCATTTGTCAATTTTGGCTTTTGTTGCCATTGCTTTTGGTGTTTTAGACATGAAGTCCTTGCCCATGCCTATGTCCTGAATGGTATTACCTAGGTTTTCTTCTAGGGTTTTTATGGTATTAGATCTAACATTTAAGTCTTTAATCCATCTTGAATTAATTTTCATATAAGGAGTAAGGAAAAGATCCAGTTTCAGCTTTCTACTTATGGCTAGCCAATTTTCCCAGCACCATTTATTAAATGGGGAATCCTTTCCCCATTTCTTGTTTTTGTCAGTTTTGTCAAAGATCAGATGGCTGTAGATGTGTGGTATTATTTCTGAGGACTCTGTTCTGTTCCAGTGGTCTTTATCTCTGTTTTGGTACCAGTACCATGCTGTTTTTGTTACTGTAGCCTTGTAGTATAATTTGAAGTCAGGTAGCATGATGCCTCCAGCTTCGTTCTTTTGGCTTAGGATTGTCTTGGCAATGCGGGCTCATTTTCGGTTCCATATGAACTTTAAAGTAGTTTTTATCCAATTCTGTGGAGAAAGTCATTGGTAGCTTAATGCGGATGGCATTGAATCTATAAATTACCTTGGGCAGTATGTCCATTTTCATGATATTGAGTCTTCCTATCCATGAGCATGGTATGTTCTTCCATTTGTTTGTGTCCTCTTTTTTATTTCACTGAACAGTGGTTTGTAGTTCTCCTCGAAGAGGTCCTTTACATCCCTTATAAGTTGGATTCCTAGGTATTTTATTCTCTTTGAAGCTATTGTGAATGGGAGTACACTCATGATTTGGCTCTCTGTCTGTTACTGGTGTATAAGAATGCTTGTGATTTTTGCACATTGATTTTGTATCCTGAGACTTTGCTGAAGTTGCTTATCAGCTTAAGGAGATTTTGGGTTGAGACAGTGGGGTTTTCTAAATGTACAATCATGTCATCTGCAAACAGGGACAATTTGACTTCTTCTTTTCCTAACTGAATACCCTTGATTTCTTTCTCTTGCCTGATTGCCCTAGCCAGAACTTGCAATACTATGCTGAATAGGAGTGGTGAGAGAGGGCATCCCTGACTTGTGCCAGTTTTCAAAGGGAATGCTTCCAGTTTTTGCCCATTCAGTATGATATTGGCTGTGGGTTTGCCATAAATAGCTCTTATTATTTTCAGTGAGTTCTCACTCTATGAGTTCACATGAGATCTGATTGTTTAGAAGAGTGTGGTACCTCCTCCCTTTCCCTCTTGCTCCTGTACTAACCATGTCGTACATCTGCTCTGCTTTTGCTTTTTGCCATGATGGTAAGCTTCCTGAGGCCTACACCAGAAATAGATGCCAGCACCATATTTTCTGTACAGCTTGCAGAACTGTGAACCAAAATAAGCATATTTATTTATAAATTATCCAGCCTCAAGTATTTACAGCAACACATTGGACTAACCCAGACCACCAATGTTGATTAGTGGACAAGCAAATTGGAACATCTTTTACATGCTTAATAGATTATTGCAGGCCCATTTCTCTTTGTTCTATGTATAGAGAAAGAAAACGATGAATAAATTGAGGAGCTAGAACTTCAGAACTGTCTTTTTTCTATTGTTGGTTCTTCTTTCCCTGTCTTAAACACTTTTTTAATGAGTCATTTATTTTTCTGATGAATTATTTTCTTCTTAATATTGGGCCTGTACCAGAGAAAATCAGATTAAATTGGATCTATCTGCCTTGAATACATTTTAATTTGGGGACCTTTACTTAAAGTGATCTAACTTCACAGAGCTTCTGTTTTTCCTTTGTCCCATCCGGTTACCTGGTAGCCCAGGATGGCTGACCCGGGCCGTATGGGAGGACAGAGCCTCAGGATAGTATTAAAAAAGCACTTTCCACGAGCAGACAACATATTGTGACTATCAACTGCTGGGTAAAACTAATTTGTCTCTCTTTCTCTTTGTCAGCAGGAAGAATTGGTTCTGACTTTGCTTCAACAAAAGTCAATCAGGAAATCAATCGATATTTATCAAGTACTACATTAATTGCTGTGTAAATACAAAAAGTATGACACTTAAAAAATCTGTCAGTAATTATAAAACCTAATTATGACATACCTGTCTTAGATATAGCTTAAATAGCAGAGCAATGTATAAGTAGAATTGACGGAACACCAGATTCAGAGTGTGGAAATCTGGGTCTCCCTTCCACTAAGTCAACTGTGTTCTTGTAAGCAAAACTGAAATCTCTCTATGCCTTTGTTTTCTCATCGGGGGAAAAAAAAAATAAATTCTGTACTTTTTTTTTTTTTTTTGAAACAGAGCCTTGCTCTGTTGCCCCAGCTAAAACTATAGTGGCTCAATCTCAGCTCACTGCAATCACCAACTCCCAGACTCAAGCAATTTCCCTGCTTCTGTCTCTAGACTAGCTTGGAATACAAGCATGTGCCACCATGTCCGGATAATTTTTAAAATCTTTAGTAGAGATGGGGTTTGACCATGTTGTCCAGGCTGGACCTGAACTCCTGAGCTCAGGCAATCCGCCATCCTCAGCCTCCCAAAGTGCTAGGATTACAGGCATGAGCCACTGTGCCTGGCCTGTATTTTTCTATTAAGTTGAAAAGTTTTTAAGTTTTGGAAACAATTTTAAATTAAAAATGGAAACAAAAGCAAAATGACTCTGCAGACCAAATAAGACTTGTCAACAGGACGCTTTCGCCTGGGCAATAATGGTTTGCTGCTTTGCATTTGTGACTCAGCACTACTAATTCAAATTCTCTCTGGCTGTCATGTTTTCAGATTTGAGGCAAATAAGGGACTATTGAAATAAGAAGGAAGCTTGAGGGCACTGTGGAACTAGAATTGAGTGTTGAAGATTAAGACTCAAGTAGACAGGCAAAGGAAACATTATGGAGGTAAAGATGAGTATGAGCAAAGATGTGATACCAGAAAGATCCACAGAGTAGGTTATAATTGGATAAGAGCAAAGGATAACTATTGAGGAACTATGGGAGACTAGGAAAGAGTATCTGGAGAGATATTAGCAACCGAGAAAGTGAGCTTTATAATCTTATCAATGTACACTTAAATCTGCATTATGCCTCTTACTAGCTATGGGAATTTAGATATTTTATTTAACCTCTCTAAACCTTAGTTTCTTCATTTATGAGAACAGTAGTCACACCTGCTTTATATGTTTTCTGTGAGGACAAAATTATATAACATGAAAAGTATACATTACTCATAAATGTTAACCAAAATTAAAATATGTAGAAAGGAAACAGATTGCTGAGGATTTTGACTGAACGGCTGTGGGATAATGACATTAAGACAGAGGAACCTGGACATAAACAGCTAGTAGAAATAATCCAGAAATTAAGATGGATATATCCAAATGAATTGAATTATTCTATTATAAAAACACATGCACACATATATGATCATTGCAGCACTATTCACAATAGCAAAGACATGGAATCAACCTAAATGCCCATCAGTGATAGACTGTGTATTACTCCATCCTCAAACTGCTAATAAAGACATGCCTGAGACCAGGTAATTTATAAAGGAAAGATGTTTAATTGACTCACAGTTCTCCATGGCTGGGAAGGCCTCATGATCATGCCAGAAGGTGAAGCAGGAGCAAGGGCACATCTTACATGGAGACAGGCACGAGATCATGTGCAGGGGAACTGCCCTTTATAAAACCATCAGATCTCATGAGACTTATTCACTGTCATGAGAACAGCATGGGAAAAACCCACCCCCATGATTTGGTTACCTCCCACCGGCTCCCTCCCATGACATATGTGGAGATTATGGGAGCTACGGTTCAAGATGAGATTTGGTTGGGGACACAGTCAAATCATATTAGACTGGATGAATAAAATGTAGTATATATACACTATGGAATACTATGCAGCCATAAAAAATGAGATCATGTCTTTTTCAAGGACATGGATGGAGCTGGAGGCCATTATCCTTAACAAACCAACACAGGAACAGAAAACCAAATACCACATGTTATTACTTAAGTGGGAGCTAAATGATGAGAACACATGGACACATAGAGGGGGACAATACACAATGGGGCCTTTCAGAGGGTGAGCAGTGGGAAGAGAAAGAGGATCAGGAAAAGTAACTAATGGGTACTAGGCTTGATAACTGGGTGCTGAAATAATCTGTGCAACAAACCCCCATAACACATGTTTACTTATGTAACAAACCTGCACGTATACCCACGAATTTAAAATAAAAAGATATGGACAGTAGAAACTCTGTTGTTTAACTAGTGTCAGCCAGCCTCCCTGATCCAGAGGCTTTTATGAAGTGGCATGGTATGGGTTGTGTGTGTGTGCATGGAGGCATGAGTTTGCATGACCAGAGTCAATATAACTATAATTCTGATTGATTTTAGATAAAGCACTATTTATTCCAGTCATAAGTCTCCTATACTATACTTGCTAGTGGCAAAAAACAAACAAAACAAAAACTTTGGGATATTGGATTTGATGTGAAGCCAAGTGGCCTTAATTTGTTAAAATTTTGAACCAGCAACTGCAGTTTAGACTGAGAAACAAAATGCCTCCAGGAGACACAAGAACTATGTCAATTTTGTATGGCCATTCAGGACACATATGGACAATTTTATCCTTTCTCCAATTGGTGTATGCTGAGAAAATGCAAACTGAAATATATATTTTCCTAAACAAAAAGGTACCATGGTACCTAAGTCACATACTGTGTTCAATAGATAATTGAAAACTTAGAAATAGCAGGCTTAAATACTCTATCAATTTGGCAAATGGCTTTACTCCCTATGCTTTACTTTACACCTGTGTGACACAGTTTACATATGAGCTAACTGCTTTTCTTAAAAAAATTGTTATGAAGATCAAATATCAGTTTCCTTATTAAAAAATTAAGGGATAAATTAGCATATTAGCAAGGATATTACAGAGAATGTGACTGATAAACCTCCAGCCTGAGCGGGTTAATACAAGACATGTGTTATGTTTTTATCTTGCTGGAGTGACCATCATTCAAACTAAGACATTTTTTCAAGTGAAAGGGAATATATTAATTTGGGAAAATGGGCACAAAGACCATCCTGGGCAAACCTGGGCACCCTTTATCTCCCTACACAGTGGTTGAAAGTAGTTGTTACTGGTCAGCTAATTTTTTTTTTCAAGTAATGAATCAGACAAAAATTTCTCCCAGATTTTGGCTCTGTCACCTTCCATAGGTGAACTAGGAAACCATTCTAGTGATAATGGTATTCTAGTAAACCTAGTAAATCTAGTAAATCTCTCCAAAAAAAGAAAAAGAAATACACCCAAAAAAGAAATGGAAAAAAAGCCCTAATGATAGCATTGCTGATTTCACCAGATCAGTACCAACATCATGGTCAATTTCAAGCTATCAACATTTTAACAACTGGCTCACAACATCCCCAAATACTTAATAATAGGCTCTTGTGTGTTGGTGGGATCCATCCCCAGCGTGTCACTGACAGAGTGTCTTCTTCATTCCCATCAGCTGTCCCTAACAGGAAGAAGGCATAGACTGTTAGGCATGGAAGATATTTATGTGGGCCAGGCCAGGAAATAGAACACATAATGTTCATCTGCAATCTACTCATTAGAATTCAGTCACATGCAAGGGCCACAAGGAAGCTTGTGACATGTAGTTTAACTGTGTACCCAAGAGGAAATAAAATTGGGTTATATAAACAGCAACTAGATAATTCTTAGTTCTGCGACAAGTATTAAAAGAGATTTTTTCTGCCACAACTAGATAATTTCTAAGATTATTTCTTGATGTAATATACTATAAAAATATAATTATGAACCTGTACTTTTCTGTCCCCTAATAATACAAATACTAAACCAAATATGTATTTGGGTGGAGAAATTGCGTGATCGTAAGTAATCTAACTTCTATAGTGTAGAATTACTATATTCTCGTGTAGAAATTTTAGAAATTGTTGACTTTATGTCTTTGTAGAATAACTGTATATGTATTCCTCATAAACCAACTAGTAGATTCTATTAAACATTGAAATGTTGTATTGCAATATGAGAACCAAGGACTATTCAAATTGCACTTTTAGCTTCGATATTTAAAGGTAGTATTTTCGACTTGAATCACTTGGTGGGAATGATTGAATTGATATTATCTGTATTTTTATAAAAGATACACAGGTAGCTATACTAAAATGGCAGTTTGAAGAAATGGAGCAAAATGAGGCCACCATTCATTGAGATAAAGTTCCCAAGCATCAGCTTCCAAAGTGAACTTGTTAATTTTGTAGCTAGATCTCTGATGATTTTTTCATGAGACATATGAGAGAGTGCTTAATAAATTACATAAAAATCCTATTTTCTTCAACTTGAATTTCAATCAGTATTGATCATGCCATTATTTGAAAGTATTTTGTGTGGGAAAGTATTGAATTGATGGAAGTAAGACAATTGAATATGAAATCTAACTGTATTAGTACCATTATGTTTTCTACTGAACTCATTTTTAGGACATAATTTTTCTCACATTAGCAAATTCATTTTGCATTTTTTTCTGCTAATTGGTTAATTTGGTAGACAGTATTAAGATATTAAAATGTTAGGTGTTTTCAGATTATAAGTTTCTCTGAAATTTGTCACTTGCATAGCATCCATGATATGGTTTGGTTGTGTCCCCACCCAAATTTCATCTTGAATTGTTACTCTCACAATTCCCACATGTCATGGGAAGGACCAGGTGGGAGGTAATAGGATCACGGGAGTAGGTCTTTCCTGTGCTGTTCTTGTGATAGTGAATATATCTCATGAGATCTGATTTTAAAAATGAGAGTTTCCCTGTACAGGCCTTCACTCTTTGCCTGCTGACATTTGTGTAAGACATGATGTGCTGGGCTAGGCATGGTGTCTTACACCTGTAATCTCAGCACTTTGGGAGGCTGAGGCAGGAAGATCACAAGGTCAGGAGTTCCTGACCAGCCTGACCAATGTGGTGAAACCCCATCTCTACTAAAAATAGAAAAATTAGCCAGACATAGTGATGTGTGCTTGTAATCCCAGCTACTTGGGAGGCTGAGGCAGAAGAATCACTTGAACCCAGGTGGCAGAGGTTACAGTAAGCTGATATTGTGCCACTGCACTCCAGCCTGGGTGACAGAGTGAGACTCTGTCTCAAAAAGAAAAAAACAAAACAAAACAAAAAATATGACTTGCTCCTCCCTGCCATCCACCATGATGGTGATTTCTTTGTAAATTGCCCAGTCTCAGGTATGTCTTTATCAGCAGCATGAAAACAGACTAATACAGTACATTGGTATCAGGAGTAGGGTGCTGTTGAAAAAATACCTGAAAATGTGGAAGCAATTTTGGAACTGGGTAGCAGGCAGAGGTTGGAACAGTTTGGAGCGCTCAGAAGAAGACAGGAAATGTGGGAAAGTTTGGAACTCCCTAGAGACTTGTTGAATGGCTTTGTCCAAAATACTAATAATGGTACAGACAGTGAAATCCAGGGTGAGGTGGTCTCAGATGGAGATGAGGAACTTGTTGGGAAATGGAGCAAAGGTGATTCTCGTTACATTTTAGCAAAGAGACTGGTGGGATTTTGTCCCTGCCATAGAGATTTGTGGAACTTTGAACTTGAGAGAGATGATTTAGGGTATCTAGTGGAAGAAATGTCTAAGCAACAAAGCATTCAAGAGGTTACTTCGGTGCTGTTAAAGGTATTCAGTTTTAAAAGGGAAACAGAGCCTAAAAGTTTGAAGAATCAACAGCCTGAAAAGATGACAGAAAAGAAAATTCCATTTTCTGAGGAGAAAGTCAAGCTGGCTGCAGAAATTTGAGTAAGTAACGATGAGTCAAAAGTTAATCAGCAAGAAAATGGGGAAAATATCTGCAGAGCATGTCAGAGGCCTTTGTGGCAGCCCCTCCCATCACAGGTCTGAAGATTTAGGAGGATAAACTGGTTTTATGAGCCATGCCCAGGGTCCTTCTGCTGTGTGCAGTCTAGGGACTTGGTGCCCCGTGTCCCAGCTGTTCCAGCTGTGACTAAAGGCGGCCAAGGTGCAGCTTGGACTGTTGCTTCGGAGGGTGGAAACCCCAACCCTTGGCAGCTTACACATGGTGTTGAGCCTGCGGTTGCACAGAAGTCAAGAATAGAGATTTGGGAACCTCTGCCTAGACTTCAGAGGATGTATAGAAAGACCTGAATGCCCAGGCAGAAGTTTGCTACAGGGGTGGGGCCTTCATGGAGAACCTCTGTGAGGGCAGTACAGAATGGAAATGTGGAGTCGGAGCCCCCACACAGAGTCCCTACTGGGGCACCACTTAGTAGAGCTGTGAGAAGAGGGCCACTGTCCTCCAGATCTCAAAATGGTACATCCACTGACAGCTTGCACTGTATGCCTGGAAAAGCCACAGATACTCAATGCTAGCCTGTGAAGGCATCGAGGAGGGAGGCTATACCCTGCAAAGTCACAAGGGCAGAGCTGCTCAAGATCATGGGAATCTACCTCTTGCAGCAGGGTGACCTGGATATGAGACATAAAGTCAAAGGAGGTCATTTTGGAGCTTTGAGATTTGACTACCCTGCTGAATTTCAGACTTGCATGGCGTGTGTAATCTTTGTTTTGGCTAATTTGTGCTATTTGGAATGACTGTATTTACCTAAAGCCTGTACTCCCATTGCATCTAGGAAGTAACTAACTTGCTTTTGATTTGATGAGCTTATAGCCAGAAGGGACTTAATTGCTTTGTCTCAAATGAGACTTTGGTCTGTGGACTTTTGAGTTAATGCTGAAATGAGTTAAGACATTGGGGGACTGTTGGGAAGGAATGATAATTTTGAAGTGTAAGGACATGAGATTTGGGAGGGGCCACGGGCAGAATGATATGGTTTGGCTGTGTTGCCACCTAAATCTCATCTTGAATTGTAACTCCCATAATTGCTACATGTCATGGGAGGGACCTGGTGGGAGGTAACTGAATCACGGGGGCAGGTTTTTCTCATGCTGTTCTCATGATAGTGAATAACGTTCTCATGATAGTGAATAAGTCTCACGAGATCTGATGGTTTTTAAAATGGGAGTTTCCGGCCGGGCGCGGTGACTCAAGCCTGTAATCCCAGCACTTTGGGAGGCCGAGATGGGCGGATCATGAGGTCAGGAGATCGAGACCATCCTGCCTAACACAGTGAAACCCCGTCTCTACTAAAAAATACAAAAAACTAGCCGAGTGAGGTGGCAGGCGCCTGTAGTCCCAGCTACTCGGGAGGCTGAGGCAGGAGAATGGCGTAAACCCGGGAGGCGGAGCTTGCAGTGAGCTGAGATCCGGCCACTGCACTCCAGCCCGGGGGACAGAGCCAGACTCCGTCTCACAAAAAAAAAAAAAAAAAAAAAAGGGAATTTCCTTACACAAGTCCTCTCTCTTTGCCTGCTGCCATCCATGTAAGATGTGACTTGATCCTCCTTGCCTTCTACCATGATTGTAAGGTTCCCCAGCCACATGGACCTGTAAGTCCATTAAACCTCTTTTGTAAATTGCCCAGTCTCATGTGTGTCTTTATCAGTAGCATGAATGGACTAATATAGTCTATAATACTTGACACATGAGTCCATATGCAGTGGATGTGGACTATTTGCTTCCTTAATGTCCATGGTATATGTGTTATAAAAAGCAGTTGCCAGTAATAGACAATAGTCATAACAATCACTGATCTAAGGCCAAGATGTTGGAGACTGAAACCTCACCTTCACTTTGTAGCTATGTGATTTGAAGCAAGTCACACTATCCTTTCTGTGAATTAGTTTCTCTTCTGTGAAATGGAGGCTGTAAAATTTGAGTCCATGCCTCATAAGTTTGTAATAAGGATTAAATAAGTCAATACATAAAAAAACTTCAGTAATAGCACATCGATATAGTTTAGATATTTGTTCCCTTCAAATCTCATGTTGAAATTTGCTCCCCAGTGTTGGAAGTGGAGACTAGTGGGAAGTATTTGGGTCATGGAGGCATATTTGTCATGAAGAGCTTGGTGTTCGCCTCACAGCAATAAGTTCTCATTCTAATTAGTTTTGTGATAATTTATTGTTAAAAAGAGCCTGGCACTTCTCTCCCCCACTGTCTTTCTCCCTCTCTCACACAATGTTACCTTTATATGCTGGTTCCCTTCAGCTTCTACCATGAGTGAAAGCAGTCTGACGCCTTCATCAGTAGCAGTTGATGGCACTGTGCTTCTTGTAGAGTCTGCAGAACCATGAGCCATATAAACTTTTCTTTGTAATTTCCTTTATAGCAACACTAATAGACTAAAACACACATGTCCAGTGTTTTATTGAATTGCATTATTGCAAAGCATTATTGTAATTACATTTGCTAGCTGTTGGTGGTGAGATTATTATTAAATACATCTCTTTATTTTTATATATTTTCTTCAATTATCTGTATTTTTTTTCCTAAAAGGAGCATTTTCTCATTTGAAAGCAAAAGCAAAACAAAATTATTTTCCCATAGTCTTGATAATTCTCTCACTAAGGGAGCTGAGATGATTTTACTGATTTTAATCCCAAATGAGGTGGAGGCCACGTTTAATATCAATTATTTTAATATATTATAATAATACTTCACAGATCAGATTTCATGTTATTAGAAAATTGACAGCTGCAAAATTAGTTCCTGATTTGAATTTTAAGAAAAGATGGTAATTGACTTTTTTCCATACTTTTAGCTAAATCACAGGCATCATATTCTCTTTACATTTCTTCTGTCCATGAAATTCCTTTGTCCTGTAATCTTTAAGTCACCTTTTAAAGAAAACTATTTCTAGTTATTATTAGAACAAATATTCAGTGGAATATTGGTTGGGTTTTGGCTTTTTGCTAGGTAGAAACAGCACTGAAGTTGGAATCTGTCACTATGACCTATCACTTTCTGGCTATTCAATTCCCGAGGTCTCAATAGTAAAATAGACTAACAATAGTGAGTTTTAAAAAATGTAGGTACAAAGACATTTGTTTCTATTTATAGGAAAATCCTAAAGTGTTGACTGGACACAAAGGCTTTTGATGCTTCTTGTATTCTTCTCAAATGTGAATCCCATTGTCCAGTAGTATATCACAGTCTTTCTTAGAAGCCTGGATATCTGGCCTCCTGTTAGGAGCTATATAATGTACATGTTATTTTTCTCAGTGAGAAAATGATAGTTAAAATTATAGTTAGAGCATTTATAACTTTATTATCCACATTAGAGCTAATGTTAGGATATTTGTCTGGCTAATATTATCATTGTCCACTTCTGCATTTATATACCGTGAGAAATTAGCTTTGTAAGTTTGGTTGTCTACACACACACACAGGTAAATAAATAAATTAATAAATAAATAAATAATTTGACACAGAGTCTTGCTCTGTTGCCCAGGCTGGATTGCAATCATGCAATTATAGCTTACTGCAACCTCAAACTCCCAGGCTTGAGTGATGCTCTCACCTCAGCCTCTCAAGTAGCTGAGACCACAGGAATGCATCACTACATCCAGCTAAATTCTTTTTTATTTTTAGTAGAGACAGCTCTTGCTATGTTGCCCAGGCTGGTCTCAAACTCCTGGTCTTCAGCAGTCTTCCTACCTCATCCTCCCAAAATGTTGAGATTATAGACATGAGCCACTGTGCCCAGCATGTCTTCAATATTTAAATGTTCTGACAAATGAGTATGTTATAGTAGATGTGTTTGTTCTGTTTCTTTCTATAACAGCCTATAGTTTATGGAATTTAACAACTCCCTGGGATTCTTTCTGAAATGCCCACAATCAAACCCTATGGGCTAGAATGTCCACAGGGGACCAGGAGGTGAGGGAACAAGAGGTCAAGACTACAAAATGGTTGCAAATGTCAAACAAACATCGTGCAATAGCAATATTAGAATCAGTGATACAGGGACAGTACAAGCATAGAGTTCTTGCTATCAGAAGTGTTCTGACGATCAGATAATGCATATGACAATGTTATGAAAATTATAGAATAGCATGCAGCTAGGAGGTGATAGTGTTATTGTTGCATGATATGGTATGAATATTTTGGAATTGGGTAGAGCTGGAGAACAAATGCTTTGGCAGGCAGTTAGTGTGTTGTTTGAGAGCATGAACTCTGAAGCTAAACTGCTTGGGTTTGAATTTTGGAGGCACTATGTCCTAGCCATGTGATTTGGGCAATTTATTTCATATTCCTGTGATTCAGGTTCTTCATCTCTAAAAATGGTACCTAATTTGCAAGGATTGTTATGAGGATTCAATTGCCTAATTTATGTAAGGTATTTTAAAAGGTTCCTGGAATATGGTAATGATTATGTAATGTTTTTGCTGTTATTTTTATCTAGTCAGACTTCAAATTATTGAAATTAGAAAATTTGGAGTCTTTTTTCCTATCATTTAATAATTTTCAATTTTAGTAATAAGGGTATTAAACCTTTTACAATTGCATTTGTGGCGAATTTTTCTATCATATAGTGATTTGCCTTTTGTCTTAAAACTTTATGTAGTCAAAATCATTGATCTTTTTAAAGGGATGTTTAAAGACAACAAACCTTGAAATCACAACAAAATTTCATCTTTGTGTATTTCCATTTATCATTTACATGTACTCATTTTTACAGTTATAAACATCCCATGTATACTATTTTGTAATCTGTTAGCATCTTATAAAACTCTTCCTTAATTCTTTTTACTCTATGTAATCATCACCTATAAGGGCAGCAATATATTGGCTCATATTGGCACTGAACCTTATAGTTGATTTCTCCCTTTCCTTTCGTTTCCTTTACTGTCAGAGTTGAATTTGTGACTCAACTGTAATAATTATACACAATCCTACTTTTATAATTATTATTATGAAATTTGGAGCCATTACAATATTTTTGTGATTTTGTGTTGTAATATTTTCACTGTGATGGTTAATGCCACAATAAACCCATTTTTCCTTTTCATTGGAACCTCTCTTCAAATAATAAGAAAACCTAACATAGAAGTAATAAGCAAGGAGTTGTTCTGGGTAAAACAGGAGTGAGATCCCAGAGCTCCACCACACCTACCACCTCTCTCACTCTTTCTCTAGTGTCTGTAACAGAGACCATGAGTTCTGTGTAACAGTTTTAAAAACCACAAGCCTAAACACTTTATAATTCATTCCACTATATACTGTAAATATGTTTGTTATTCATACAAGACCATAAGAGACCTCTGTATTTTTACCATTATTTAGTCCCATAGTAGAATTGTTCAGTAAGCTATACTTGAGGACTTTTGATGTGCACTTAAGTACATGTGGTAAGCATGCTGTTGAAGAGCTTTTCAAGTTAAAGAGTCATTTTTATGAGACTCCATGGAAGAATTTTTCTTATACTTTAATATTTAGTAGGGAGGTCAGAGAGGGGAAATGGGCTTTATTCTGTCCATTGGCATTTTATATTAGGGACAATAAATCTATATTGGTCTGTTTTCACACTGCTATAAAGAACTTCCCTGAGACTTGGTAATTATAAAGGAAAGAGGTTTAACTGACTCACAGTTCCATATGGCTGGGGAGGCCTCAGGAAACTTGCAATCATGGCAGAAGGGGAAGCAGGCATGTTTATCACAAGGCAGTCGGAGAGGGAAGAGAAAGTGAAGGGGGAAGAGCCCCTTATAAAACCATCAGATCTCATGAGAACTCACTTTAACGAGAACACCGTGGGGGAAACTGCCCCCATTGCTCAATCACCTCCCTCCCTCCACACATGGGGATTATATGTCCCTCCCTTGACAGGTGGTGATATGGTTTGACTGTGTCCCACCCAAATCTCAGCTTGAGTTTTATCTCCCAGAATCCCCGTGTGTTGTGGAAGGAACGTAGAGGGAGGTAATTAAACCATGGGGCCCAGTCTTTCCCGTGCTATTCTCGTGATACTGAATAAGTCTCACAAGATCTGATGGGTTTATCAGGGGTTTCCACTTTTGCATCTTCCTCATTTTCCTCTTGTTGCTGATGTGTAAAAACTGCCTTTCATCTCCCACAATGATTCTGAGGCCTCTGCAGCCATGTGGAACTGTAAATCCACTTAAACCTCTTTATGTTCCCAGTTTCAGGTATGTCTTCATCAGCAATGTGAAAATGGCCTCATACAGGTAGGAATCACAATTTGAGATGCGATTTGGGTGGGGACACAGAGCCAAACCATATCAAAATCTTATGATTGACTTGTCTCTCTGCTTTGATCAGAGTTGAGTTTGTAACCCAACTCTAACAATTATGCACAATACTTTTTTGTATTAAATATAATACAACATCTTTGTAGTAAATTTGTAGGATATTTCTTTACCACTGTACCTTTATTTTTTTACTTTGCCTTGATTCATATTTTTTTCTCCTGTGACTTATGCAAGTAGTTTTATGATTATTTTTCAGGTTAAATTTCTAGTAGTGGATTATTGTGTAAATGTATATAAATATTCTAGTATCTTTTAGTATCTATTGTAGTCTTGATTTGATGGAAGCATCTCCACTCAGCTTCCAAACCAATCTTATACATTTTTCATGAATTAAATGCATAAAATGAATCTAATATATTTAAAATGAACAATGAATATAAGGTACGTCTCATGATTGCTGTGAGAATTAAAGGATATATGTAAATTATGTATAATAGCTATTTACTATATATTAATAAATATTGGCCATTAATAGAGCATTTTCTAGCCAACCACCTTACTGGTGTCTTCAGCTGTGATTTAATAAAAGAGATTGAAGGTTATATTTGCAGCGAATGTCTTGGCAATAGAAAACTTATGTTCCGCCAGGCGCGGTGGCTCAAGCCTGTAATCCCAGCACTTTGGGAGGCTGAGACGGGTGGATCACGAGGTCAGGACATCGAGACCATCCTGGCCTACATGGTGAAACCCCGTCTCTACTAAAAAATACAAAAAAAAAAACTAGCCGGGCGAGATGGTGGGCGCCTGTAGTCCCAGCTACTCTGGAGGCTGAGGCAGGAGAATGGTGTAAACCTGGGAGGCGGAGCTTGCGCCACTGCACTCCAGACTGGGCAACAGAGCTAGACTCCGTCTCAAGGAAAAAAAAAAAACCTTATGTTCCTTTACTAATTGTGTCATTGATGTCTTAGAGTCTTTATTGGACAAATGATTGTCTTCTGTGGTACACATTTTAGTCAACTGCATTTTTTAACAACAATCTTCTTTGCCTGTGCTGTAATTGTCTTTGTGAAATGGTCAAGAAATACGGTAAAAAAATATGTGTGTATATGTGTGTGTGTGTGTGTGTGTGTATATATATATGTATTTTAATGTTCATTCAATAACCAAAATACAACAAATTCTCAAACATGTGAGTTTTGTAGGGCTTTGTTTGTTGCATGTAATGAATGACATTACCACACTGTTTATTTTCAACCAATAATTAGCTTTTAATTGTAAAAGGAAGGAATTACTGCCGGGACTTCTATTTATTGAGTTGACTCCATCATTGGGCTTGGGGATGATACCGTGTTTACCATGGAGTACATGTTATTTACCATGAGGATTACTTTCACACTCAGATAGTTCTAAATGGTAAATTAACTCAGGTAGAAGGTCTCTATTAACATGTGCAGCCGAGCTAACTGTCCACAAACTGAAAAAAGAGACTTAATTTTCCTAGAAACAGATTGAACAATAAAGATGTGTCAGCATTGTTTGAAAATATGTACTCCACTGCTATGTGAAATACATTCTATTCTTGTGTTCCTTGTAAGAAAGAAAAAAGAAAGGGAAAAAAGCCCACTTGTTATTCATCTAGTGTTAGAAAATGAATGTGTCTGTGGCTTACTATACTTTAGATTTTAATTGCCTGTTTGACAGTAAACCTATTTCCAGAATGCAGTGTATATATTTCATGTTTTACTTTAAGTATGTGCTTCTAATTCTAGATAACAGCATTTAGTTCTTTTTGTTTATATAGTTTATTTTGCATCATAGCATTGTCTATTAATAAAAATCACCATTCAAGAGGATTTTAAGGATCCTTATAGCCTTGTGAAATGTTTGCTTCCTTTGCTCAATATTTTTGAAGAAAGTCCAATTTAAAAAAAATACGGTTTTTCTGTATTTTTAAAAAACAAAAAAATCTAGTTTAGATGCATACTTGCCCTGCCCCATCCCTCCCCACCAAAAAAAGAAAGAAAGAAACAAACAAACAAAAATACAAAACAATGAATAATGCCCTGGGCCAGAAGTCTTTTTTATTTTATTTTATTTTATTGTATCATTGAAACTTTCAATTTGTTATAAAATCATGAAAATAATCCAGATCCATTAAACATCAGAATAATATGTCAACATGTAACACACATTAAGTATAAGTGTAGGTTATTTAGCTTTAGGCTGATTGGTACATCCGCAACTTTGAGTTGTCTTCCTCAGAAACATATGATTACACACAGTGGCTCTAGAAGCCACGGCATCAAGACAAGGAGACCTAAATGAGCGGTGATCTGAAGCCCTACACCACTGCATTTCTTATTTCTTTGTGTTTGCTTTTTTAAAGAACAACAACAAAAAATTCCAAAGAGCATAATGCACTGACATTCAATCAAGTTAATTTTACAGATGAAAAAAAATGAAATTTAGAAAAAGCAAAAGACTCGCCTCCTTGCCTAGGTCATGACCAGCTAGTGGTACCTACATGCATAGCCATGTATGTTTACTTTCACCTTTAACCTTTTTGCCTAGCCTAGCTCAGTTACCCTAGATTCACTTTCATTTTATTATTGACAAGGTGTCACGTTCTGTAAGAGATCCTGATGGTTGCCCTATGTAACTTTTCCTTGAAATATAGTCATGTGCTGCGTAATGTTTCTGTTACTGACAGACCACAAATATGATGGTAGTCCTAAAATATTATAATACCTACCGTATTTTAACTGTACCTTTTCTATGTGTAGATGTGTTTATATATACAAATTCTTACATTGTGGTAAAACCGCCTACAATATTCAGTACAGTAACATACTGTACAGGTTTGCACCCTAGGAACAATAGGCTATTCCACCTAGCATGAGGGTATAGTAGGCCATACCATATAGGTTTGTGTAAGTACACTCTATCATATTTGTGTGACAAAACCTCTTAAAGACACTTTTCTCAGAATATATCCCTGTCATTAAGTGTCACATGCCTGTATATGGATTTTCCATTAAGTTATATTTTGTAAACTAAAGAGATGTAATTCACATGCAATGAAATGCACATATCTTAAGTATATAATCTGATGAGTTTTGACAAGTGTATACACCCAGGTAACCACATAGTAGTGCAGAATATTTCTATCATCTCTTCCTGTTCTCCTCCCACCCTACAACTCTACTGGAGGTAACCAATTCTGCTTTGCCTCACTATAGACTAGTTTTGCTTATTCTAGAACTTCATAAAATGCAGTATATGGCATTTTTTTGTGTCTAGCTTCTTTTGCTCAACAGAATATTTTTTGACATTCATCAAATAGCATTGCATATATCAGTAACTTATTTTTTATTATGAAGTTGTTTTCCATTCTTTTAATATGCTATGATTTATTTATCCACTCTTTTGATAATGTACATTGGTTTTTTTCAGTTATTTATTTTTATGAATAAAGCCGATAGGAACATTTTTGTATGTCTTTTTATGAACATGTTTTCATTTATCTTGGGACAATATTTTAAAATGCAATTGCTAGGTTATAGTAAATGTGTATGTTTAATTTTGTAAGAAACTATCAAATAGCTTTCTAAACTGGCTCCATTTTATACTCCCACCAGCAATGTATGAGTACCAGGTGTTACATATCCTCCCAACATTATCAGTTTTTAAAATTTGGGTTATTTTGGTGAGTATGAAGAAAGTATCTCACTAAAGTTTCTATTTGCATTTTCCTTGCGACTGAAGACGTGAAGCATTTTTCATATGCTTATTGGATACTTTTCTTTTTTGAAAAATTTGTCTCACAGTCATTTAAAAAATTTGGTTGTCTTCTTTATATTGTTGATTCATAGGAATTCATTATATATTCTGAATATATTTGTTGTAAAATTTGTGTCGTAAAAGTATATTCTCTAATCCAGTGATTTGACTTTATTAATTGCAGTTTTCAATAAGCAGAAGTTCTTAATTTTGATAAAACCTATTTAACCCTTCCTTTATTTTTTCTTTTTTGAATTCATGCTTTTGTGCCCAGGAATTTTTTTGCATACTTCAGAACATAAAGTTACTCTTTTATGACTCTCTTCAGAAGCTTTATATGTTAGGTTTTATGTGTAAGTTTATGAATCATCTCAAATTATTGTGTGTGGTGTGAGGTTGGGTTGAGGTTCAGTTTCTTCCCCCACACTTTTAACCAGCATCATTTTCTGAAATGATTTTTTTCCCCATTGAGGTGCATTGATCTCTTTGTTGAAAATCAGTTAACCATATATGTGTTAATCTATTTTTGGATTTCCTATTTTGCTCCATTGATCTGTAAATTTGCTGTTATTCCAATACCACACTGTCTTGATTAATGTACCTTTATAACAAGTGTTGAAACTAGGCTTGTAAGTCCTCTAAATTTGCTCATTGTTTTCACTATGTTTAGGCTATTCCAGGTCCCATTTTCATTTATATTCTATATTTAACTTATCAATTTCTACAAAAGTATAACTGAGATTTTGATTGAATTGCATGAAATACATACATCAAATGGGGGGAAATTGAAAATAATATTGTTTTCAAAATAATGAATATTGTATGTTTCTCCAGTTTTTAAGGTTTTAAAAAAGTTGTCTAAGTGATTTGTTGTTTATAGTGCAGATATCTTGCACTGCTTATTTGAAAGTTATTTGTGAGTATATTATGGTTTTTTGCACTAATATAAATGGTATTATCTCATTTTCCAATTGACTGCTGCTAAGAATAGCAATACAATTGAATTTTGTATATTGACCTTGTCTTCTGTGATCTTGCTAAGTTCCCTTATAAATTCTACAGTTTTAAAATAGATTCCTTAGGATTTTCTACATCATTAAGCAGTAGTTGAAGACAGCCACTCTAGATGGCTTATAATTAAATACATTATAATTTGCCAACTGAATTACCCAGATAATAATTTCTATTAGAGGTCATAGGGAAAAAATCATTAAATGAACATAAGAAATTCTTTATTAGAAAGTTACTATATATCAAAACATACACTTGATGATTGTTTAAATCACGTTGTCTCCAAATAAAGGGACTTTTACTTCTTAATTGCTTGCCTACAATCCTTCTGCTTTTTCTCCCTGTCTTACTGTATTCTCTGAAACTGCCAATGCAAAGTTAAATAGAAGTTGTAAGAATACATCTTTGCCTTATTTCTGATCTAAGGAGGAAAATATTCAAAATTTTACCATTCAGCAAGATGTTAGTTGTGTGATTTTCATAGATACCCTATATTTCAGGTTGAGAACATTTCCTTCTAAGAACTACTAGTTCACTGAATTTTTTTTAAACATGGATATGTATGAATGTGGTCAAATACCTTTTCTGTATCGTGATTTTTCTCCTTTATTCTGTTAATGTAGTAAATTATACTGCTGGACTTTAAAATATTAAAACAGCCGTGTCTGCCTAAAACGAACTCCACTTGGTCAATATGTCTTTTTACATATTTTTGGGGATTTTTTGGCTTTGCTTTTAAGTTTATTTGAATATATAAAACATACAAATATATTTGTGAATATTGTTTTAAGATACTTGCGTCTACATTCTGGAGGAATATTTGTAATTTTCTTATAATATCTTTGTTCAGTTTTTGGTATCAAGGATATGCCAACTTCATAATGTAGTATTCCCTCCTCTTATACTTAGAGTTTGTGCAAGATTTTTATTACTTCTTCCTCAAATGTTTGGTGATATTACCAATAAATACAAAACTTATGTTTTGATTTGTAGTAACTTTCTAAATAATGAATTTTGTATGTGACCTCTAGTTGAAATTATTATCAGAGTAATTCAGTTGGCAAATTATGATATATTTAAATATAAAACATCTGCAGTGGCTGTCTTCAAGTATTGCTTAATTATTTCATTATTGCTGTTCAGTTTTTCACATTATTTTTTAAACCTCCTATATGTAAGATTTTTTATGGTAAGAGACCATCTTCTATGTCTGGCATTCTCTATGATTCTTAGTACATTGCTATGTCATCTTAGGCACCAGTAACATTTTTACTGGTATGATCTTCTGTCAGAACTTTAAGGGGGAACATCCTTTATTTGTCTTTAAATAGATCTTTCAAGTATCAAGGGACTCCCCTTAGTTACAGTATTATTAAATTGGCTAATTATCTAATCTCTTATTCTTCAATTAAATATCCATTTCTCGTTCCACAATAAAACTTTAAAGTATCACCAGTTTCTATAAGCAGGTACTTTAACTTCTGCATTTACCATCCTGAACTTAGTTTTTTTCAATCATTCATTTTTCTCATTTACTTCTAAAACAATGAACCACCCCTATAAATCAGCCCTTTCATTACTTATCGTATTATTTGCAGAAAATTATCTATTAGACAATTAAAAATGGTGAAATATGACTTTTTAAAAAAATTGAAGAAGTCAAAATTACAGAATATTCAAAATTTAAAAATTATAAACTCAAATATACTTAGAAGACAAAAAGCAAAGGGAACAAAACTCTATTCTCTTTGGAATGATTCAGAAATAATAATGTCCAATTCTGGCCATGAGATGCTAGAAAACATTGGCAGAAATTTGGAAAAGAGTCATATTTACAATTAAGAGAGTACTGCTGGGGAGTATGTCCTTCTATCCTTTTGAATAGGAAGAAGGAACAATGTAAACCTTCTTCCTCCTCAGAGATACTTTGAGACCATTAAGAGAACGAGTCTTACATTGAAAATGTGGCTGTGGTTTGCAGAGATAAGTAATAACAAGACACTTGAGGAAATTATTGAGTTTCTTAGTCAACTAACCAAGAGAACTACCCTACACTTGTACTTTATTATATGAGCTAATTAATTACATCATTGTTTAAGCTAGACTTTTCTTACTGGCCACTGAAATATCCTCAATATTATGACCTCATAACCCAGAAAATATAAAAATGCATAATGTGTGTGAATGGTTGTGTATATGTTCTGGATTCTAGGGATTAACTTATTAAAATGGCAGGACTTAGGCAACAGTAGAATGTAAACCACTGGAATATGTGCATGACACAGGGATAGACTTTTAGAGAAATTATGAAAGATATTTAAAGACCTTAGAAACTGTGGTTTAAGTATTGTATTTAGGGAGGAAGCCAGACTGAATAAGATAAAGGGGAAAGCTGGCTCAGAGGAAGTGGGTCAATAATATCAGACTCATTTTAATATGGATATGAGTTGCAGATTAATTACTTTAAGTGCAAACTTGAGAGTTCTGTTTCCATGGTTTGTAAAATTTCCTATGTGGCCAAAACCAAAAGAAAAAATATTAATTACTAAGTGGATGTGGTATTATATCAATAATTGCTATTTACCTAAATAGAACACACATAGTTGAACACAATTTAAAGTCATCAATAATTACTATTTTGTTCTTATTTTGATCTTTTTTTCGAGTGTCATCTATCTCTTAATATTGAATTTTAATGAGCAATAAAAACAGATCTTAGCAGAACAAATATAAAGATATGTAATTAGCCTATTTACTCAACCTTGAAAATACTGATAATTTTATTATTTATAGAAAATTATATTTTAGACAATCATAAAAACGGTGAAGTATGACAAATATTAAAAATATTGAGGAAGTCAAAATTACAGAAAGTTTAAAATTTAAATATTATAAACTCAAATATGCTTGGAAGACAAAAACAAAAGAAACAAAACTCTATCCTCTTATTCAGAATAATTTAAAAATAATCATGAGGTCCAGTTCTGGGATGAGATGCTAGAAAATATTGACAGAAATTTGGAAAAGAGTCATGTTTACAATTAAGATATAACCTACTTAATTGTAAGGGAAAACAATTCAAACAGGGAAAAATCCCTTGTTACCAATACTTGCTAAAAGTTTGAATAAAAGAATCTAGGACTATATTAGACCTATTTCATGTCCTCTGTATCTAATCAACACAGCTAATGTGTTTTCAGTTTGATATAACTGAATTTCTCAAGTATGATCATAGCCATACTTAACTCTGCTGTTTTCTCTAATGGCATTTTCCTGTGTCTCATTTTTCTTAGTGCTTATTTCAATGATTAAGTTTTGAAAAAAACAGTGGCTGTTCCCAGTGCTGCTTTCTTTTTAAGACTATAGGATTCTTTATTTCTACAAAGAGAAGAAAATCAGGAAAATCATTTTTAAAGTTTTCAAAACCTTGGCACATAGTTGGTGCATAATATACACCACCCTCCCCTGTTTTGTTTTGTTTTTGTTTTTTTTTTGGAATGGCATATCATAGACTAATTGTTCTATTCAGAATTCTGGAAGTCCAGATATTCCCATTATTTCTTCTTTCCATTGTTCTCACTAACATAGCACAGTGTAACCTGTGAAGGCACGGCACATTCTCTCTGCGACCAGCTTTACCTGTCATCTGCCACCTCTCTGTGTATGTAGTTGAATGGAATTAATGGAAGAGATAAAATGGTACACTTAGGTCACCTTCTCCTAATCTTCTCAGTATTTATCACACTAGGTGAAAGGTAACATCAAATCTTTCATATACTAAATTTTAAGGCAGATGTTATTTGATGAATTTTCGTAAGTATCCGATTTTTTAAAATGATCTTATTTCTCAGTTCAAAAATGAGTGGAGGGACAATGACAACAAAACAACCCCCCACCAAATTGAAAATGGGGTCAAAGCTGACAGCTTAATATATAATAAACCAGAGTTTATATTTGCTGGGTCAGGTAAAGAGAAAGACAGTGCAAAGAGAATCCATCTACAATCTGAAAATAATTCAGTGCAAGTGTGCTTTCAAATCTATGCCAATTGTTCTTCGACCAGGAGTGTTATTTAGTAGTTATTTTTTAAAAAGTAATGAAAAGAGTTTGCTTTTCAAAAAGGAATATTAGATTCAATTAATTAAGGGATATATTGAAAAGCAAATAATTAAATATTATAATTTGTGACTAGACTTTTGGATCGTTATTTTGTGTCTCTATGTGTTATACTGTTTTTGTCTCTGAAGCTGTGGAACAAATGCAGCATGCCTCAGAGAGGACCTGTGAAAGATTAAGCAGTGAATGGGACTCTGGACAGGAATTAGGATGTGTGGACTCAGTTCCTCCTGTTCACACACTGCTTTTAACCTGTAACTCTCAAGTCCTTAGTGTCCAAATGAGATTAATAACCTTGAGATGTAGCAAGAGTTTAAAGAAGCTCTTTGAGACTTATGATAGAAGATATAAAAACAAGCCAGGATTATAGCTCTGTGATAAAGAGTTTGCAGAATGTTATTAAAATAGAAGACACAAACCTCAACGATAATGTAATATTCACAGTTAATGACATAATTACAAAATTTATGCTACTGTTGAGACTGAGGGCTAATAGGACTAGCTTCTACTTTTTAAGGGTATTCACAAGAAGAACCTATACCAAAAAAGACTGGAAAGATTTCAGTGCCTATGAGATAAGCAAATATGATACAAATGCAACTCAATAAAACATAATCTATATTCTGTTAAGGGTATAAAGCTCATAGGTTTTTTTTTTTTTTTTTTTTTTTTTTCTTCAAAGTTCACAGTTCTACTTTGAAAAGAAAGACTGACTAGATCAAGATAGTAGAATCAAGTATTGAGTTTGGTCCAAATCCCATGTGATTACATAAACTATAAATAGATGGTACCTAGATAGAGATGGAAATAAAGATCTAGAGAATAAAGAGAAAGTTAGAGGATTAATCCATAGCAATGTAGGAAAAGATGATATACTGTCATCTGCAGAAGAATAGTTGGTATCACCCAAAAGTAGGAAACAAATTGGATGATGCAGACATACAGATGAAACCAGAAGAACCCGCTAAACCACCCACAAGTGGAGTGCCGTAAAGACAGAGATAGTTCGGAAGTAGCACAAGTGAAGTACAGCAATAAGAAGGAACAATTTGGAATCTTTAATCTACGTATAGTAATTAAACCCTCTTTCCCTGACTTGGGCTTAATAACAAACAGCAAGGATAAGCTTCCCTGGAGCAAAGCATCAAGCATACCTTCAGTTGCCCAAGTAGTTATAGTCCCCAGGAGCAGCAGATAACCTCCACCACCAGAACACAGCTATGGGTGTTAAGAACTGTAGGACCCTTGGCACATAACAACTCCATCCAAACCTCTGCACTGAGAGACTTGACAAACTCTAGCATGACTTCTGGCAGCTTAAGACTGTGTCCTTAGGATGACCCTACCTCTCCAACCTCCACTTTTAAAATGCCTGCCTCAGCTCACTGCTGGCAGGTGAGTTTATGGTTTGTTTCAGCCAAAATTTGTTGATATGCAGATAGGCCTCTGAACCCCTATAGAGCAGTTACTTTAGAAAGCTTGCAATTATGAATCCTTTCTCTGCTTTTAAAGCTAGAAGTCTACAACCCCAGATGGTTTTCTTAAGGATCTCAGAGTTGTATTTTTGAAATGCGAACATTCAGGGAAGATAACTCTTGTTCCTACCCCCAGTCCTATGGGGGCATAGGACCTACTTTCAGTGGGCACCTTGCTCCAACTTGCCCCACTGCCTTCTGTCATTCAAGTAGAAGTTTCTTTCTTCTTCCAATGATCACTGATTAACAAATCTAGGTAGTACCATGGTTAAGAGAGGTTCCCTTAACATCCCTCAATGCTTTGCTCTTAGCATACTCCAGCCTTTAAAAAGCATCTAGCCTTTTGTTTCCAGGGTTTGGGTTTAGTTCACACTGGACTCTTTCCCTGTCTGCAATAGGTACTGAATAAAACCTGTTCTGACCTCTTTAATTAGTACCTGGCTTTATTCTTCTTTGCCGGTATACAATTCCAGGATCATGGCCTGCCTTCCTCCACACTGCCAGGCTACTGCAAACAAAATACCTAATAGAGTCAGGTGAACAATTATTTGTAAAGAGTAGTGGTTTAAAGTTTTAAGTTCTGAAAATGAATTTATTAATTTTTAAGTCCATTTCATTTCTTTATGGTAATTGTTCTACCTTGGTTAAATCACTCAGTTTCTCATATCTAAATAAATAAGTTAAAAGAGTATAAGTTCAGGGCCGGGCACGGTGGCTCAAGCCTGTAATCCCAGCACTTTGGGAGGCCGAGACGGGCAGATCACGAGGTCAGGAGATCGAGACCATCCTGGCTAACACGGTGAAACCCCGTCTCTACTAAAAACTACAAAACACTAGCCAGGCGAGGTGGTGGCGCCTGTAGTCCCAGCTACCCGGGAGGCTGAGGCAGGAGAATGGCGTGAACCCGGGAGGCAGAGCTTGCAGTGAGCTGAGATCCAGCCACAGCACTCCAGCCTGGGTGACAGAGCGAGACTCTGTCTCAAAAAAAAAAAAAAAAAAAAAAAAAAAGAGTATAAGTTCAATAAAAACAGATTTTTGTTTGTTTTGTACACTATTGCATCCTAGGTTCCTAGTAAATATTAGGCACCTGGCAAATATTTGGCTTTCAGTATCTATTTCTCAAAATAATGGTATCTCTTTTTAGTTTTCTTTGTGAAGATTAATGGACTTAAAACTTATAATGTACTTGAAACTGTTCTTGGCATATAGAAAACACCTCAAAAATGTTAGTTCATCATATATATATGTATAATATTAATAGCAGCAACAGAAGGACATGAAATAAAAAATAAAACAAGAAACAAAAAGTAATCTAAGTTAAATATGCGGCTACTATTTATATATACATATGTGGTTGTGTGATTATACATATATATATTCCCCTCCCCATATATATATATGGGGAGAGAGAAAGAAACGTCTAAGGAAGTCTAATAGAACAGATAATATATCCATAAAGAAAAAATAGAAAACCTGTAAAAACTAAAGCAAAACTCACGTTTACTATTGAAATATTACTAGAATTCTCATTAAAACTGGATACAAGAAAGGATTATGTAATAAGATAGCTACTATTCAATATAGTTCTAGTCAGGCAATAATAAAAGTAATAGGAAGAAGCAGTATAAATATTGGCAAGGAGAAGACTAGATGACAAAATTTTTAACTACAAAACTCAGATAATTCACAGGAAAACTATAACAAGAAACTACCAAAATGTAGTATGGTGGTTGATCCAAATATAACTTAGAAAATCAGTAGCTTTACTACATATACACTGATAACAAGGTAGAGAAAAGTTCAAAAGGATCTACTTCGTAATAGCAAATAAAACTATTAAGAACCTTTGAAGTAATCTCATAATGAAATGGGAGAGTTCCCTTATCTCCGTTGGCAGGGAGTGCAACAGGGGCGTGGCTTGCTTTTTCAGCGCCCTACTGCTCAAACCCCTAGGGGAGCATGCAGACCAGACAGGCAGATGGTCCTGGGGAGTACTTTTGGGCTCTGACCCCAGGATACCGTCTGGGGGTGAGTGTTTACAATTCCCAAAGCCCAAGTTTGGCATGTTTTAATGCAGGTGGCTTGTGTTAATAAGCTCAATTAGACCCTCTGCCTTATTGCAGGGACAGAGGCTTTCTGTATCCTGGGTTCTTACCCTAGTGTACCAAAAACATCGGATCACATGTGGGCGTAGAGAATGAGTGCAAGTTTTTACTGAGTGGTTGAGGTGGCTCTCAGCTAGAGGGATGGGGAGCCAGAAGGGGGATGGAGCGGGAAGGTGGTCTTCCCCTGGAGTCAGGCTGCCAGAGGCCAGATTCCTCTGATGGCCCTCAGCTGAATTGCCCTGGCATCCACGTTGTTCTACCATCACTGGTCTACCAATGTCTGCTGGTGTGTTCTGCTTCTCTCGACACCCAGCCACTTGTGTGTGTGCCAGCTAAGGTCTCGGGCTTATATGGGGATAGGACAGGGAGGTGTGGTGGGCCAGACTGGTCTTGGAAAATGCAACATTTGGGCTTGAAAACAGGAGTGCCTGTTCTCACTTATGGCTTTGGCCACAGGCCTCAGGGTGGAGCCCTCGCCAGGGACCCTGCTCTTCTCTATCCACCACTTCCCTTCCCCTGTCCCATATCAACAAGTGATGGGTAAGACCTATGTGAATATAACCATAAACTGTACTGAAGAATGTAATGGCCTAAGGAAATAGAATGTCATGTACTAAAGGAATAAGAAATAATTTCAAATTACGAAGAAAGCCCAGTAAAAACCTCAACAGGAAATCTGACTTCATTTGAAAGACCACATACATACACACAAAAATGAAAAAATTATGAAAATGAGAGAATTTATTTCACACAATATGATACTTCATGTGATATTCATAACTTATTTTCACAATATATGACAATCATACATGATAATGGTTTTCTTATATGACAAATCTATGATCATTTAGACATATATCAATGTGCCTATTTTAGACAAATAGATAAATGGAAAAAAATATAATCCAGAAACAGATTCACATAAATAGAAAAAGTTTAACATAAAGGAGTCTTTCTAGTCTGGCAAGTGAAAGGTTAGCCCACTCAATGAATAGTATTAATAAAATGATTCATTTAGAAAAAATTAACAAATTACAGTCATCTTGCAGTATATGTGGGCAACTAGTTCCAAAACTCAACCACCCTCCCATAGCAAAATCTGAGCATATTTGAGTCCCATAGTCAGCCCTGTGGAAACTACGTATGTGGAAAGTTGTCCCTCCTTAAACACAGATTTTGTATTCCTTGAGTACTGTATTTTGATCTGAATTTGGTTGAAAAAAAAAATCTGCCTATATTTGGACCTACATAGTTCAAACCTGTTTTATTCAAGGGCAACTGTATGTCTTTAACTGTCCTCAACAAAACAAATCCAGATAATTTAAGGACTGAACATTATCAAAATATTAAAATGATATATAAAACAATATATTTTCATCCTAGAATGAAAGAAAGCCTTCTGTACAAGACATAACGAAAAAATAAAGAAAAGATAAACTGAATAAACAAAAAGAACGATAAACAATGAAGATCACAACCAAAGTTTATAAACTTCAGCATGACCAAAGAATGAAACAGATGACTTGGGTCCTACAGAAATGAATCCTAATCCTGTTTTCACTTTTATGATGTTATATTTTTGAGTTGACAGAATCTCAAACACTCTCACTAACATCCCCAAGTCTTTAGAGAAATGATGTAAGTGGGTGCTATTAGTATTTCTCTTTCCTGATTTGAAAGGAATGGAAATGTCTTGTGAAGAACTGGAGCAACTAGAAAGGAAGCACACATATATGCATGTCTGAGGAACAGGAATGCTCCAGAATCCCGGACTAGATTGGCAGAAAGCCTCAAAGGTCGAGGGTACCTATCCTGGTAAAATGATGCACACTTGACTAGGTAGAGCATACTCAATGTACAACATTTAACAACAACTAAGAAGCAGCAGCAGAACTGGTAATGATGATGATAATGGTAACTATGCTCTGACACAGACTCTAAATCCACTAGTGAATTCTAAACCTTTAGTTTATTGTCTTATTTGGTCCTCAGAACACTGTGAAGCAGGAAATAATTTTATATTTTATGTCCCTTTACTAATGGGGAAGTTGGGATTCAGCACAGTTAAATAATTTACCTGTGGCCACACTGCTGGCAAATGATAGAGTTGGCATTTAAATGCACACCTGTATCCCCATCTCCAAGGGGCACACTGCCTCAGAAGGCCCCACTTCTACACACGTGCTTCAGCTCTCGTGCTACAGAGGAATGCACACAGCGCAAAACGCTGCTCACAGACTGTAACTCAGAGAGGAGCCCAAAGATGTCTCAGAAGGGAATAACAGAGAAATCTCCTACAGAACATGACAGCCAAAAAGCCTCAACAGAGCTGCCAAGCGTGAGCAAAATGAAAAAAGAAAAATGGCCTGAAATTATGCAAAGAAGTAACCAGAAAAGAAAGAAAAATGAGACAGGCAGGGAAAAGGGAATGGAGAAAGACTAGCCGGATTAGTTTTAGCTACAATCAAAAGAAACTCTGAAAATGGCAATTTAAACAACATAATTATTAATCTTTCATGTTAAAAGTGTCTGTAGAAAAATGTTCAGATTTTCGAGGCTGCTACCAATATAATCAGAGATCCAGGTTTCAACATGTAGTGACAGCTGTAAAATGACCATTTAAGTTCCAGCCTTGTATTCATATTTCAGGCAGCAGGGAAAGGAGAAAAAAGGGCATACTGCACCTCTTAAAGGATTAAGATATTAAAGACATCTATAATTACATCAAATGGCAAGAACATAACCTTAACCTCCTAACCATACCTACCTCCAAAGGAAGCTGAAAAAGAGAATTTTAATTCAAGTAGCCATGCACCCAAAATTAGGCCCCTATTACTCTGTAGAAGGGAAGAATGGATGTTAGGAGTAGCTGTGTGTTTCTGAAACAGAAGAAAGGAAAAAAAAATCATAGTAAAAATAATCTAGGAAAAGAAGACAATGTGAAACACATCCAAGACATGCAAGCTATTACACTATAAGTGTTCTATGCTGTTGAACAAGTCAGTAAAAATATTAACTTGCTAAAATTAGAAATTCACTTCAGAATGAAATTACAAAGGAAACCGCAGAGCTAAGAAAGCAAATTGAAAAGTCAAACTAATAAATAAACCAAGTAATAGAATAGATAGGGCTGAAATAACATTAATAGTCTATAAAGATTTGTGGTAATCACAAAGAATGCAAAGATATAAATTAGACCAAATACAATAGATAAGAAAGACAGCAGGAAAAATCCGACAGGAGGATAGCTTGTGTCTCTGGAGTAGAAAATTCAGTGGATAGGGAAAAACAAAACAAAACAAAAAAAAAACAGTACTTGAAAATATGAGATTTCCCTAAAGTGAAAAATTTGAGAATTTAATGTTGAAAGTATATGGTTTAATTAAGGAAATTGATACAAAACAATTGATTCTTCCAATCACAGAATCCCAACTTCCCCATTAGATCAGTGTATATTCCTGTTATTATGAATGAATGTTATTATGAATGAATCTCTCAGTCTTCTGGGTAAAACATATGTATAAACAAGCAAGCGGGGGAATAAGTTGGTTCCAGGTAAATTCACCACAGCATTCAGTGGCAGAATATACCAGAGAAACATCTACTTAGTTTATGGAAAATAAAATATGATCCAAAAAGACTGTACTCAGAAAAGATATTCAAATACAAATTCAACCAAGAAACAGCCCCAAATATAAACTAACTCAGGAAATAAAGCACCCATGCTATATTCTTGCAAAATATCAAGAAGAAGAGAAAATTCAGCCCATTAAAAGATTAATAAAAATGAAAAAATTTAAGCATGAAGAAGCCAGATAAAGCTGACATCTGTAAAAATTGGATGATAAGGCAAAATAAGAATGCTGATTATATCATAACAAGAACTATATTGAAAGCTAAATCTTGAGGTTTTTGAAACATATATCAGAAAAGGACTGGGGATGCAGATGTCCATTTAAATGTCAATTCTATCATTTGCCAGCAGTGTGGCCACAGGTAAATTATTTACCATCTTAGTGATTTTCATAATCACTTTTTAATCTTTTGTGGTACTTTGAAAAATACTAGATATTATAGTAAAGGAATATTTATTGCATGTTTAAAAATTGGTTTAGTTTTACTTCACTTTTTTATTTTTAAAAAATGTAATACTTTTTAACAGAAATATTCTAGTTGCTCTAAACACATATGTCTTCATTTGCAACAACAGGAAGCTGATTACTTAATATTTTTTAAGAAATGTTAGGGTTTGGGGTAATATTTTCCTTCATTGCACATTTAAGTGCTTGAATTTTTTATATGTGTAAATCATGTAAATTAAAAAATTATATTTTAAAATATAGAATACATCAGTGAAGGTCTCTCTGATGAGATGAAATTTAAGAAAATATCCAAAAGAAGCAAGGAGACAAGAGTAAAGACTCAAAGAGTGAAATATACTCGACATATCTGAGGGACTTTCAAAAACATGGTGTGTCTACAGTAAATTCAGCAAGGCATGCAGCAGTAGAAGATGAGATGACGTAATGTTTTGTGGATCCTTGTAAGGCTGTTGGCTTTTATTCTGAGTGATACGGAAATCAACTGCAGATTTTGAACATAGGGATTACCTGGTCTGGCTTACATGTTTAAAGCTTTCCTCTGATTTCTTCATAGAAGATATACTGCAGGGAGACATACCGGGTAGAAATGAGGCAAGATGAGAAGCTATTGCAGCTGTTATAAAGACTGAGGTACAAACATAAAACTATCTCCAAAATGTCAAGAGAAAAAGAACTTGCTTATAGTAATATCCCATGTGAAAATGTATTCATATTTTCTATGAAATATATTGTAGTTAGCAAAACATGGTGGTGAGAAACAGGTATGATTGGGGATCTCTGAGCTGTGGACATGATTGGAGCAGAGAAGGCTTTAATTGTCATGGAAGACAAATATGGAGATATACCTTGTGGGTAGATGATAAAGCATATTTAAATACATACAATTTCTAAAAAGAAAAAGAAGGAAAAGTCATATAAAAATCAAACTAATGAATTTTAAAGTCCTCTTAAATATGGCAACTTTTCAATGTAATTTGAGCAAGGAATGATTAGCGCAGTTTTAACATGATGTGCTGCTCATGCAGATGCATCGAAGAGATGATAGAAGTGGGGATATCAGTTCACAGATAATGTGGACTAATTCAGATAAATAGTGATGAGTGTCTGGATTCAGGCAGTGAAGAGGAAAAAGGAAAAATGAATGCATATGAGGAGCATTTCCGAAAGGAAGCTAGAACTTAAAGGCAGATGAGATGTGGAAGTTGAAGAATGAGCTATTTAAGTTGACCAAGAAATGTTAAGCGTCCATTAATGGAAAGACTGTCATATCATTAAAAACAAAAAAGCAAAAAGAGAATAGTGTCAGAAAAATACTCAGAGGAAGAAAACTAAACAAAACTGAGGACTGACTTCAGATTTGGTTATGTTCAGTGGAGGTGCTAGCAGAATGATCAGGTGGCAATACCCGGCAGGAATTGATCAGTGCGGGAGTGCAGTTACAGGTGAAGAATAGGAGGAAAAAAAAAGAATCAAAAATTATTCTCAGGATGGCCAGAATTTGAAGATAAGGAATGGATGTAATCTTTTTATAAGCATCATCATAACAACGACAAAGTATTAATTGCATCGTGTGCCAGACATTGTCCTAAGCATTTGCCATACTTTAAATTATTTACCTTCACAGTAGCCTTGAGAGGAAGGCGCTGTTCTTGTTACCATCTTATAAATCGGGAAAGAGAGGCCCACAGTATTTTCTATGTGTGTTGTACGGTTAGGATTCAAATCCAGACGGGCTATCTTCAAACTATATATTTTTAGTCTTGAAACTGTGCTGTTCTCAATAGAAAGTATAGTTTGAAAAGAGACAAGCCCATGGGGAGAACTTTTAGGAATACCCATGTTAAAATTGGAAAATGTCTGGGAAACACACAGACTCGAGAGTCAGGACAAAAAGTGAGACAACCAGCAGATCAAGGTGCAAAGAAAGAAAAGTGTAAAGAAGTAGCTGATTGGTCATGACAAAGGCTACACAGAGGACTAGGAAGATGGTCCTGATCTTTATTTGCTTGTTTGCTTTTTACAACACAGGAAAGGTGTCTGGTGATTACAGAATTTTCCAATAAAATATCACTTTAAGTTAAATCCTACCTTTCATTTCCTCCCTATTTTTCACCCTAACTATATTAAATGTCATTTATAGCACTTATTAAAAGCATGCAAACATGGAAATGTGGCAAAATTAAATCTGTGAGAAGACTAATCTGGCTGGATGTGTTGGATGCTGCAGTTTGCTTGGCTCACCTTTTGTCATCTGGTCTCTCCCCATTACCTCCTAACTCTCTCTCTCTCTGCCTGTCTTTTCAGAGTTTGTTTTGTGTTGCCGGTTTTCAATTTTTCCATTATGCACTCCTTCACAATTTCTCTTTAATGCCTTCGCTAGATTATGTGGAAAATCTTTAGCATAAAACAAATGTAACAAAAAGAAAATTGTTTCAAAAATCTTAATCAGGCTAACTTTAAAAATAACCCATATTATATATTTGTACACATTATTATTAACTTCATCCTTGTTTATCTTTAAAGGCAGTATTTGGCATTTACATGATTCCACATGCCCATTTTAACTCATGTGTGCCATGAATTTGACCCCTTGTCTGAATTCTTTTAATCCTAACATATCAAACCATTCCACTCTGCCCTTATGGGCTCAAACCAACTTCTGGCCCTGGAACAATTTTTGTGTCTAACCTGGCAGTACATTAGAATTTAGACTGCTCATCAGACTGTAGCTGGCAACAGACTAAAAGTTTTCACTGTGATGGTTGAAAGATTCCCTCGTACTCATCTCTCCTTGGTACCTCCATTTTTAACCCCTACTTCTTTTCACACTGTCTTGATCTCACTCTAGCTCCACACAGATTTGAAACTCATCTGTTTAACAGGATTTGATTTTTTTTAAAAAATGTACTCACATATAAACTTCATGAGAAGAATGAAGAATGTTGTTGAAGGTTTACAGAAGCAGTTTTGGAAAGGATTTTATTTTATTTAAAGTTCCAGGGTACATGAGAAGGATGTGCAGATTTGTTACATAGATGAACGTGTGTCATGGTGGTTTGCTGCACCTGTCAACTCATCGCCTAGGTATTAAGCCCAGCATGCATTAGCTGCTTTTCCTAATGCTCTCCCTCCCTCAATCCTACCCCCTGACAGGCCCCAGTGTGTGTTGTTCCCCTCCCTGTGTCCATGTGTTCTAATTGTTCAGCTCCCACTAATGAGTGAGAACATGTGGTGTCTGGTTTTCTGTTCCTGTGTTAGTTTGTTGAGGATAATCATTTCCAGCTTCGTCCATGTCCCTGTAAAGGACGTGATGTGATTCCTTTTTATGGCTGCATAGTATTCCATGGTGTATATGTACCACATTTTCTTTATCCAGTCTATCATTGATGGACATTTGGGTTGACTCCATGTCTATGAAAAGGCTTTTAATTGAGTTCTGCATATTGTTTCTCCTCCTTCCCTAACTCTCCTTTCTTCAAACTATTTCTGTTTTCTCTCCTTCTCAGGAGAAAAACATTCCTTTTATGTTCCTGGGGTAGAATTGGATTCATTCCTTCCTCTAAAACTTTGATCACTATTGGTGCCTTTAATATTTGAGTTTTTTTTTTATTTTTTTTTATGTTTCCCAAAAACACTTGTCACTGCTTGCCTTTCCAGCAAATATAGCATTCTCCCTAAGGGGCAGTTTTATAAATAATATTTTCTCCAGCTGATCACAATTGTGAGAACTGTTTCTAGGCTTTTCTAATACACACATGACTTCTAGGAGCTCTACAGCTTGCCTTCAGATGGGCTTCCTTTGGTTGCCTTGCTGGAGCAGACAGTTGCTTTAGATCTCTGTGTGTTTTGTCTGCTGACTCGTGGTCATTCTGCATATGTCATCAGAGTACTCTTGCCTGTCCTCTGACCCTCATTTGGTCACTTTGAACACTCCTATCTGAAACAGTTCACTCCTTTCCTTATTCCACATTCTGACACCTGGCTTTTGCCTCACCTTGTGGATCTACTTGGATTTTCAAGCTTAGGCTTTCCAGTTTCATCCACTTTATTGCTTCCTGAATCCAAATTTTGACACCATGGGAGTATTAAATCAATGTAATCAATAATGAATGCTCACAACTCTTCCTGCTTTAGAAAATCCATAGACTGGTACTGTATAGTGTGTCTTTCCTAGGCCATTTATACTATTGCTGTGCTAAGATGGCATCCTGGGATATGTTTGAAGGCCATTGTCCAGAATGCACACATCACCACTAGGCTCTGATGGCATAATATATAATTTTGGAACAAAATTCAAAGGAAATATGAACTGCGTTAAACTTGGAGATGGCTCTGTTTTTTATTTGTTGTTTCTCTTATTTTTTAAAAAATAAACAAGTCTTTTGAAACTAATTTCTTATCTTGCCTTAATAATAGCAACCAAGAAAACTGTGAGCACCTCATTTATGATTAAGTATATAATTATTTTATACAGGTTTTATTATGCCTCTTCCCAAGAGGACAACCTATATCCAATAATTATATTTATTCATTCTGGGAAAGTTTTTGCAAATGTCCACCAGGAAATATACACAAAATGCCCATAGCATTAGAGTTAGTGACAAAGAACTGAAAACTGCTCAAATAGTCATGTTTAGAAGAATCCATAATTTTTTTTTTTTTTTTTTTTTTTTTGAGGTGGAGTTTCATTCTTATTGCCCAGGGTGGAATGCAGTGACATAATCTCGGCTCACTGCAACCTCCGTCTCCTGGATTCAAGTGTTTCTCCTGCCTCAGCCTCCCAAGTAGCTGGGATTACAGGCATGCACCACCACGCCAGGCTAATTTTGTGTTTTTAGTAGAGATGGGGTTTCACCATGTTGGTCAGGCTGGTCTGGAATTCCTGACCTCAAGTGATGCACCCGTCTTGATCTCCCAAAGTGCTGCCATTACAGGCGTGAGCCACTGCACCTGGCCCAATAAATCATATTGTTATACATTGAAATACTATATAGCAATGAAAATGAATAAGCTATGGATATATGCATCTACGTAGATAAACATAGAAGTATATTAAGTAAACAATCCCAGAAGAATATATAAAATGTGACCCTGTTTTTACATGGCTCCTAAATACATAAAATAAAGTAAAATAGCATGTAGGTAATTACATTTACTTTTTTCTTAGCAACTTAACCAGGGAAGAGTGGGATTTCCAGCAATTATGAGGAAGAGGAAATGGAATTGAATTAAATCAACCTTTTAACATATAAGGCTTTATTATAGTGAGCTGTCACTCTCTCTAGCATCACAGAAGTTGGCAACATTAGTTCTTGGGAAAACCTGAAAAATTATTTTCCACCCAGTAGAAAAGAATATTGATGAACACATGGCTAATTATGATTTAAGAACTTGTCTCGGCCAGGTGCGGTGGCTCAAGCCTGTAATCCCAGCACTTTGGGAGGCCGAGACGGGCGGATCACGAGGTCAGGAGATCGAGACCATCCTGGCTAACACGGTGAAACCCTGTCTCTACTAAAAAATACAAAAAACTAGCCGGGCGAGGTGACGGGCGCCTGTAGTCCCAGCTACCCGGGAGGCTGAGGCAGGAGAATGGCGTGAACCCGGGAGGCAGAGCTTGCAGTGAGCTGAGATCCGGCCACTGCACTCCAGCCCCGGCGACACAGTGAGACTCTGTCTCAAAAAAAAAAAAAAAAAAAAAAAAGAACTTGTCTCAGGAAGCTTTCTCCAGTACATAAGGATAAAAACCCACTGACCTAAGCACACAGTAAGAGATGAGTGATTTGAGATAGTGCAAAAATTAGGGACATAAGAAGGAAAACTACGTTTAAAATATACATGGAAAAAGAACCAAATATTTCTTCGTAAAATTGAAAACAAAATCATTAGTAATCAAGAAAATGTAAAACAAAGCAAGTTGACAAGTTGGTCAAATTGTCAAAAATTAAGCTACACAATTTAATGCTGGGCATTTACCTACACTGTTGGAACAATGTAAATTGATCAAAGCTTTAGAAAAACATTTGGCATTTTGTAGAAAAGATTTTAAAAATATTTATATCCTATGACTAATAATTCTTTGATTTTCAACATAGATGTAAATGCAAGGTTATTACATTATTATTTATCATGCAAAAAAGTAGAAAGAACGTGATTGCCCAATAATAGTAAAATGGTAAAAGTAACGGTGTATGCCGATGATAAAATATCATATAGCCTCTTTTTGAATTTTCTCAAAAATATTCAAAGACATTAATATATTTGATATAAATAGAAATTGATAATAGGAAATTGAGTTATAATTTTAATGATGTCAACTATATAAATATAAATGAATATGTTTATGGAAAAAGTTTTCCTTCAGATAGTAACATTATTGGTGAATTTATTTCAATCTATTTATATTTTCAAGGTTTTACAACTTATCTAAAGTGAAGACAGGATTTTTATCTTAAAAAAATAAGAAAAAAACTTTAAAAAATGATGTATTGCAAGCCTTACAAAATTTTCCTTTCAACTCTTTCAGCTAAGCCTTCAGTGCAGCAGAAAGAGCACAGGCTAAGCATCAGGAGATCTAATTTTGCCACTAACTAACCAGCTTTGTTTGAAAATCTCTTTGAGCCTATGTCTTTGTCTTTAAAGTGTCCAGCCTATCTCAGAGGGTTTTTAAGAGGATCAGATGGCATAATGTATTTGTAATCTCTTTAAAAGTACAAAGTACTATACTAATGCTGTTGAGACAAAGCACTGTCTTCCCAAAAACTGAATGGAAATATGGGAATTTTTCTCCTGATCTTTGTCAGAATATCACGGGTTGTACTAAGGTAAAAAGTATGAATATGATTCACCTATCTTATGTTGAATGAAATGAACCTTAGTTATCAAAATAGGCGAAGTGGACAAAGAATCCAAAGATCCAAACATAAAATTACTTTAACTTCTCGTAGTTAAGAAAATAAACTAAATGTTATCGCTTGGCTTAGTAGTCCAGGAAAGAAGTAAGGTAAATAGTGTAATAGGGAGATCTGTCATCCAGCTGGAAATTATAGTATCTAAAGGAAGAGAAAACAGAGAAGAGAAAGAAAATACTATGAACTTTACAAACTGGGCCATACTAACCTGATGAAATAAATACCTCAACATTCCTGCCATAAATTTTTTATGGGCACCTTAATGGATTGGTTGGAAAATGGTGGGCACACTAGAAAAAGGAAGTTGATTTTGGAGAAGCCTATGAAGGATGGGAAAATTAAGGATGTACTGAATATGAGATCTGAGATAAATTTGGCTTCCACTCATGGGTGATCTAGGAAAGATTTAATCTAGCATCTTCTTGCTAATAACTCAAGGACCTTCATTCTGTCAGTCCTGTCACAATTGAAAGCCAAGTGATTAAGAATTGGGCGTGCTAATTAGCATGTAGAATACAGACACTCTAATTCCTTGACAGTCTGGAAATGCCGCTTCTCAAGGAAGGAAAGAACTAAAATCACAAGGCAGAATCACCGTGAATGCCCAGGAATGTCATGGTTTCAAATTGGTGGTTTCTGTAATTAGGCACTTGTTCATTTTATTAGATTATATGGAATGCATTATGGAAAAATAGTTTGCTTTTTGATTATAAAAACACAATGCAAACTTGTACATTAGTACTGAGTCAAGAGAAGTTGAATAAAATAAATAAGATTATCCAAATGCCTTAAAACTTGTGTTACTCAAAATCTTTTGTTATGATTTTCCTTACGGTAAACAATGAATAAGATCTTGCTCGTATCTGTTAGATCTGTAACAGTAAGATTGAGAGTGCAATTGAGATACCATATGTGATAATATATTGAACCATCTTGAAGAAAAGTAGGACTACCAGAAAGGTATTGCTTTTTTTCTTTTTTCTTTCTCATAGTTTAATGTGTGTGTGTTTTTAAATTATATGTTAAGTTCTGGGATACATGTGCAAAACATGCAGGTTTGTTACATAGGTATACACGTGCCATGGTGGTTTGCTGGACCCATCAACCCATCATCTACATTAGGTATTTTTCCAATGCTATCCTTCCCCTAGCCCCCAACCCCTGACGGGCCCCGGTGTGTGATGTTCCCCCTCCTTGTGTCCATGTGTTCTCATTGTTCAGCTCCCACTTATGAGTGAGAACATGCTGTGTTTGGTTTTCTGTTCATGTGTTAGTTTGCTGAGAATGATGGTTTCCAGCTTCATCCATGTCCCTGCAAAGGACATGAACTCATCCTTTTTTTCACAGGACATGAACTCATCCTTTTTTATGTCTGTAAAGTATTCCGAGGTGTATATGTATCACATTTTCTTTATCCAGTCTATCATTGACAGGCATTTGGGTTGGTTCTAAGTCTTTGCTATTGTAAACAGTGCTGCAATAAACACATGTGAGAAAGGAATTTCTGACACCTTTTCTTCCTGAGAATGATTTTAACTATGTTATACATTCCTCTGAGTGATCAAGGATCACAGATCACATACATATCAAAGTACATAGGTATTATGGTATCAAGAAGAGCATAAATACCTAGAGAATTCATATAAACAGAGTTGGAACAGTATAATAGAAAAACATGTATATATGAAAAATTGATTTTATTGGAGATGAGTTTCATGAGGTTTTTTTAATTTTTAAACTCAGATATTTTACCAGATTAGATGGCATTTTAGATACTGAAAATTTTGTACTCAGTAATATTTGAAGTTTACTGAAAAGAAACAATGGACTGAAAACTCAGAAAATAAACTATAAACAGTGATTATTAAACATGAGAGAAGATTTATCTATCTGATCTATTACAGATAGTTGTAATCCAATGGAGGAATTGAATTAAATACCTCACAGTAGATATAGTCTGGAATTAAAATCCTAAAATAAGAAATATTTACAAGGGATTTGAAACTGTATATCAGTTCACAAAGAAATGTTATTAGCAATAGGAAGGACCCCTGATACTTTAAAATTTGAGTCATATTGTGACAGTATGGAAAGAATTATAAGTCCAGAATAGAAGACCTGGGCTGTGGCACTGACTTTGTCTGTTAGAAGCTGGTTAGCTTTTGACCTGGGCTGTGGCACTGGCTTTGTCTGTTAGAAGCTGGTTAGCTTTTGAAAAATTGACCTTTCTCAGCCCCAATTCCCTCACTATGAAATGGGTGACAATAATAATTTCCTTAACAACTTTAAAAGGCTTTTTAAAATAATTATCCAACATATAAAAATAATCTGTTTTGAACACATTAAACTGTAATGCATTATACACGTGTAAAATATTGAGAAAATAGAGATACATAGAAACAATGACTATATATCATATATTAACCATTATTTGTGAATTAAGCTTTGTGGAGATAATCAATTTTAAATGTGTTATAAGAGTATACTATTTAAAGAAATTTTGTGGGGAAATCATTTGTAAAACTAGTAACTAGATTTTCACAGACCAGATTCCTGTAAAGAATATGTAACATTTTATATCATATTAGCGACATAAATAGGTTTGAGAGTTTTGCCTTTAATAAAAAATAAGAGCATTTTCTACTTGGTTTTTTGACTCTCTCTACTTTGTCCAACAAACTCAAAATTATGAATTTGATTTGGTGTTATCATTTTTGGTGAACAATTAGCTGCTAAGCTTTTTAGGATATTTAGGAACAGCATCACGAGAAAGGTCAACTTAACAGAACCCTTTGACCCATATTGTAATTATTTAATTATTCCATTTACTTTATTACTAATATTTATTTTATGAAGCTTATGGAGGGTGTACCTCATATTTCTCACGTAGTCCACTCGATTCAGAGAGATTTGATAAATATTAATTTTAATATTGTCAGTGGTTAAATTGTTTAAAGTTGTATAATCATCAACAACCCATTCCATTCCTCTACGTAGAGTTTATTCTGTCCCTAAATGGCCTTCTCATCTATATTTTTGTGAAAAACATAATAGTAGAAAAGTTTAATTTTTACATTTTCCAACACATAATTCAACAGAAAAGTCAAATTTAACTTTCTTTTTGCCATGCTATTCTTTGTGATTCTGCTTGCAACTAACTGGTAAGCCTCTTTTCTAAAAAATAATTTCAGCTTTTATTTTAGACATGTGCAGATTTGTTACATGGGTATATTGTTTTGATAGTAAGCTCTCAGATTCCTCAAAAATTTCTTAGATGCTAATTGAAAGTTAAGATGACGTATATAAATTTCCACATAAATAAGTTAGTTGGATAATGTGTTCTAATGTTTGTGATATATCCCACATGAGCAATAAATGTTTTTGCTTTACTGAAAGTTACATGAATACAAAATGAGCATGAAATAAATGTGCATCCACCCTCATGACTGTGTTGTGTTTTTTACATTGAATAATTGCTTACAATATTATTTATGTTTATACAATTGCAATGACCTAGAAAAAAATCACTGAAATATTTGGGTCAGGAGTATTTTACTTGATTTCTGTGTAGGTAATTATGGGCTTGAATAATTTACAGAAGCAAAAAATTTCAAATTTCCTAAAAACTGGATCATATGACCATTCAGGAAATTCTATTGACCTCTATTTTTGTAATCCTTTTGACATTCATTTATGGTTTGTGTTAGACGTTACAATGCATAATAACATGGAAGTACTGTGTAAGTCTTTTGGCATCTTTCATTCAAATTCCCAGTGAGGAAGAAGAGAGAAAATACATGTCCAAGAGGCTACAACATTGGAAGAACATCTTATGCCAGACTTTGCTCATGCTCAGCTCTCAATGAAGGTTGACCTGAAATCGTTTCTGACAAAAAATAACTATTAGAGACTGATAGAACAAAACGGAAATTGGCCTGGAAAAAAAATCAAGTTTAGAAGACTACTGGCCAAGAAGCACAAGAACATAAATAAAAAGATCAAAATGTAATAATAATAATGTGATGTTCCAAAGATCCTTAGGTGACAAAAGTTTGAAAACCAATGCAGTAGATGATTATTCAAGGTATATTTGTTTGTTTATTTTGTTTGGAGATTTTGGAATAAAAAAGAAGGTTCTCAGAATCATTTTATTTTTTTTTAATTTTTTAACATAAGAATGTTTTTGTTTGTTTGTGTGTGTGTGTGTGTGTGTGTGTGTGTATGTATGTATGTGTGTGAATATATATACACATATATGTAGATATTTACAAGGGATTTGTAAATTTGATTCTAGTCCCACTTCATATATATATACACATAGCTGATTTCTACTTTAGAGAACAAGCAAAATACAACAATTGTCCTGCATATCTAAGTTGTTAGCATCTGGAGCATATGAAATGGATGTTCCACCAAGTGTTTCTTTCACAAGGCTCTTGCCGACCTGAATGAACTAGCCAACTGGAGTTTGTCTCCTTTTCTGTTTGGTCCATTGATTTCAGCCTGGACATATTGATCCTAGACTTTCTAGACGGTTCACAAAGAGCTCAGGTTAAATTAACTTGAGGACAGTGTTTGAAAATGCAAAATCACCCTCCCTTTTTCATGCCTGTTATTAAGCATTGTTTCCAGAAGATCAATCTTTTAATTATATTGAGCCTCCCTACTGGTGGCTCAGTAACAAGAGGTGTATTGTGCACTGATGGGAAAAATAAAAAGAAGGAAAAAATTCTTATAGCACATTGCCTTTGCAAAAAGATGACATCTCCAGGGTATTGAACAAAGTCTGATATTTATCAGTATATCTAAAGTGAGTCCTACATTTTCCATCAGAGGTTTGCCTTCATGAATTCACAGTTGATAGCTTATACTAGCAATATGCTAATATTTGTTATGTGCTGTGTAATAGGAATTGTGTTAAGTATGTTAAATAAAATAAACATAGCCTCACTTACATAAATTAGTTTGTCAAAGGCCCTATGAAAAATGTGGCAAAGCTGTGTTAAATTACTTCTGTCTTAATCCAAAGGTAATGGTATTAACTCTGATGCTATTCTTTTTTATGTGGTTTATATTTTTTGTTTAAACAGCTTAACAGACTGTCAATATTTTTACCTTTGTATTGTGTCATTTTTACTAGTAAAGAGAGGCAGCGATCATTATTACCACTTTGCAGTTGAAAAAAATAGGGACAAAAAATGAGTGCCTTTGCCAAAGTGCGTAAGAGAGGAACAAAATTAAAAGAAAAAAGACAGTCACCGTGAGTGTCTTTTTGTTTCATAGATACTACATTACACATGCTGAAAATTCTTCGCTACTTCCTTTATGGTAAGGTGGAGTCTAATTCTCTTTCTCTTAAATCTGGGCAGGCCTTGGTGTTTTGCTTCAACAATGTAATGCAGTGGAAGTGATGTTCTGAGGCTTTATAAGAAGTTTTGATAATTCTTCCCAGTGGTGACCTGGTCGCTCTGGGAGAAACCAGCTGTTCTGTAGGAAGCTACTCTGAGCTCACCATTCTTTTTTTTTTTTTTTTTTTCCTTTCTTTTTTTGAGAGGGAGTCTTACTCTGTGACCCAGGCTAGAGTGCAGTGGCACGATCTCAGCTCACTATAACCTCTACCTCCCAGGTTCAAGTGATTCTCCTGCCTCAGCCTCCCAAGTAGCTGGGATTACAGGTGCCCACCACCATGCCGAGTTAATTTTTGTATTTTTAGTAGAGATGAGATTTCACCATGTTGACCAAGCTGGTCTTGAACTCCTGACTTCAGGTGATCCGCCCACCTTGGCCTCCCAAAGTGCTGGGATTACAAGCATGAGCTACTGCACTCGGCCTGAGCTCATCATTCTGTGAGGAAGTCAAAACTAGCTATATGGGAAGCCATTCAGCTCTTCTATCCATCTCATTCCAGGAACTAGACAAGTGAATGAGAAGGTATTTTGAGCCTTCCAGCCCTAGAAGCTGCAAGGTAGAGAGGCATTAAGGAACTCACCCAACAGCCAGGACAAAAACCCCAGGTAGACTGCCTCAAGAAAGCAATTCCAAACATATCCAGACATTGGAGTCATTCTGCTTGGGTCTCTTTTGGCACAAGGGAGAGTGCCCAGTGAACCAATTGCTCCAAGGAACGCTAGAAATGCAATGGTGCCTTGTGATCCCTCAAGTTACATTTATCTGCCCCATAATCTAGATATTTTATTATGGTTTTAAATATTTCGCTTCTGTGCTATGTTAATAGCACAGATTATAGTAAGACAATATTCAGAGCCACCAGGGCCATGTCTAAGGAAATCTGAATACCAGCTGTAGGCTTTAGGTTCACTGTTTCCTACAGTATTTTAACTTCTCAACAGGTACTTTTTTCATGATTCAGTCTTACCTAAATGTGGGGACTTTAAAAATTGTAAGAATAAAAGGAGATGATGGACTTAGGTGTATTTTGAGAAGAGATACATGAATAAAAGTTCTGACAATAGAAATTTCACATTGCACACTGTCATATCTACCAGGAGGTTTAAATACCTTAGGTACTAACAGTCTGGTTTGAGGTGTACTTTCTCTACATAACCCTGACCTCTCTCCCCTTGAATATTTTTGCTGTTTCTCAGGTGTTACTTAGATTATTCAGACATGGTGGTAGTGCTGAGAAAGACGTCTATCCAAGAGTGTCTGGAAGTTAACCTTCTCTTCAATAAAAGGTGTGAACAAAAATCCTAGGCAGACTTGATTTGACACTTCTAAGCACTTGTCATCAACCCATGGACTTGTGAGATCACCCACAGGGTAATATCAAGTCATAGAAGCTACAGAATATATTTATCTCTCATCCATTACATTTCTAACCTTTGAAATGTCTAGGACCTATATTTTTCGTAGATTAGAGAAAGGGCTAAAGAGGAGCTCCATATTATACAAAAGGAAAGGAAAGAGATGGAATACCTTTTCACCTCTGTTATCTCTATGCTGATTCTAGTCCCACTTCAAATATAAGCTGGAATGAAATAGCAAGTTATAAAAAGCATTAATGTCACTGGAAGCAAAAAGATGGACAATGCAGTTTTTAAGGACATTTCTTTGAAGACTCTGACCTATATGGAGTAAAAATCTAGCGTCTTTTTCTTCTTTCTGAGGGGTTTGAGTAGCAACATTTGACACACTTCTGTTACATTATTATCATCTTTCCAAAATGTTTCCTAGTCATTTATTAAAAATCTACTTGGCTTTAGCAGAAGTGAGAGAAATACTTGTAGGGCATTGAAATATTGAATCTATAATAGGTCTCTCAAAAATTGTTGATTAGTGCCATGGACAGATGTGGCTAAAAACATTTTATATTAGCAAACTTTTCAAAGCTGTGTGCTAGACCTCATGTCAGTTCACCCTGGTGTTCTAAGGATTCACAGATGTATGAAGCATTGAGTGGGAAATATGTAGTCAAGTAGAGTGATAGAAGAAAGGGTGCTTTCATCCTAAATATTAGCTTCATGTTAAGATTATTTCAATCTAAAGTTTAAACCACATTGGCCTATCACAAAACACCACACAGCTAAATGAAGATTTTTTTTCTTCTAGTCCAAAAGTCCAGGAATAGAGTTCAAGAATATTAGGGCTAACCAGAACCTTCATGAATTTCAAACCAACTGGTTCTTGAAATGTAGTCTATCATTCTTCACAAAATTAGAAAAAACTGTTTTAAATTTCATATGGAATCAAAGACGACACCATATAGCCAAGATAATCCTCAGCAAAAAGAACAAAGCTAGAGGCATCATGCTACCTGAATTCAAGCTATACTACAAGTCTGCAGTAACCAAAGCATCATGGTACTGGTACCAAAATAGACATATAGACCAATGGAGAAGAACGGATAACTCAGAAATAACACCACACATCTACAACCATCTGATCTTTGACAAACCTCACAAAAATAAGCAAAGGGGAAATGATCTTCTATTCCATAAATGGTGCTGGGAATATTACCTAGTCATATGCGGAAAATTGAAACTGGACCGCTTCTTTACACCTGTTATAGAAGATAAATTTAAGTCAGATGAATTGAAATCGGAGTGAATGTAGCCTTACACACTTTTCCAACAGAATATCTCTGCTGGAATGCCCAATATGCTTTCTGTCTTGGTGGTTGGCTCCCAAAGTCTCCTTCTCTGAGTCGCACTTTTTGTAGACACTTAAATCTAGACTTATCACTTACAGCCTTCAATCTCAGTCTCAGTTTCTACAAGTCATGTTGTTTAGCATCTTATACTTTCATAGGCCCAAACTTTTTCCTTCAATTCACTCCATATCATCCTCTCAATGCCTGTCATTTTTCAGAAAATGCCAAATTTATATAGCTAGAAGTTATGGTAATATGCTAGACACTGTTACTATATCTGTGGCAGTCAAGACTCTGTGACACTGGCTAAGGGCTAAACACATAGATTAAAACAAGAGAATATCCAGAAAAAAATCCAGAAAAAAAAAAAAAAAAAGAACCTCAACCTAATTCTCAAACCTTATTCAAAAGTTAACTCAAAATAAAACATGGATTTAAATGTAAAACATTAAAATAGAAAATTATTAGGAAAAATACATAGTAGAAAAATCGTCCGAATCTAGGGAAAGGCAAAAAGTTCTTAAGACTTCACACCATAAACATATTCCATAAAAGGCAAAATCAGTAAGCTAGACATCATCAAGAGTTATAAAATTTATTTAAAGATCTTGTCAAAAATAATGAAAAGATAGGCTACAAAGTGGTGAAAGTACCTGCAAACCTCATATCCCACAGAGAACTAGTATCTAGAGTGTATCATAAACTCTTTGTTTTTCATAAACTCTTAAAATTCAATAGTAAAAGAACAATCTAATTAAAAAATAGGCAAACACATGAAGAGGCATTTCACCAAAGACGATATTCATATAGTAAATAAGCACATGAATAGATGTTCAATATTACTAGCCTTTAGGGAAATAGCAATGTAAACCACAATGGGATAGCAGTGTATAAGTGTATATATAGCTAAAATAAATAATGACATCAGCAAATGGTTGTGAGGATTCAGAGAAACTGGATCACTTATACAGTGCTGGTAGGGGTGTAAAATATACAGCTATTCTGGAAAAGCATGGCATATTCTTTAAAACTAAACAAGAACCTACCATATGGCACAGTAATTGCACCCCTGGATATTTGTTCCATGGAAATAAAAACTTGGGTTCACACAAAAACCTGTACATAATTTTTATGGCAACTTGACTATAGCCAATAGCTGAAAACAATCCAGATTTCCTTCAATGAGTGAATGGTTAAACTGTGGTACATTCATACCATTGGATACTGTTTGGCAGAGAGAGGAACATACTATTGATCCACCCAGCAACCTAGATGAATCTCCAGAAGATTATGCTGGAGTGAGGAAAAAAAAAAAATAGCAATCGCAAAAGATTACATTGTATATGATTCAACTTACATAATATTCTTAAAATGACAAAATTATAAATATCGAGACCAGATCAGGGATGTGGGATGCGAAAGGGAAGTTAGTGTAACTATAATGGGTAAAATGAAGGAGGCTTGTGATGATGGGAATGTTTTCTGTCTTGACTGTATAAATGTCAGTATCCTGCTGGTGATATTACACTACAGTTTTGCAAGATGTTACCATGGGGGAGAAACTGTGTAAAGGGCACATCAAAACTCTTTGTATTGTTTTTTATAATTGAATGGAATTTACAATGATTTAAAAGTAAAAAATAATTTTTAAAAACTCTGGATATAGCATGGAATATGGATTATAAGATTGTAAGACTGAAATAAGAGATGGTGAGCTAATGGAGTGAAGGGATGGGTGTGGTTTAAGACTGGGAGGTTGGCACACTGCACTTAGCACAAGCTATTTGTAACTGCTGCTAGTAGTCTCTCAGATTTGTTTGTTTTCATCGCAAGTTACCTGAAGAGTAGATGTTTTGCAATAAGTGTGAAAACTTTATATATCCTATTGTTTTAAAAAAATCTAATTTTATTTGACATGCATGAATGAGAGCTTTGAATTATATTGTACAGAAAAGGATCAGGTTTTGATGTGAGTAAATATCCTAATTTTACCTGTGAATTAGCATTTTCTACATTATGCTTTCATTAGGCAAATGTGGTATAAATTTAGTGGGATGGAAAAGCATATGTGTGTGTGTTTTTGTATATATGTGTGTGTGTATATATACACATACACACTGCATTACATAACATAACATAGATAACCACACCTTACCCATACACCCACCCCCTCCAATCTTACAAGCAAGTCACTTTATACTATAGGGGAAAAGCAGTTCTATCTTACACCATCAGATTTTGGCTAACTGCCCTCAGACCCATGCTACAGGATATCTAGCACCTAAATATTCTGGTTCATTTCATTAGTGTGCAATAAGAGACGAAATGAGCATCTGGAAATTGCAGCTCTCTCTGAAAGGCATAATTTTCTATTAATTTTAGATGAGAGCTTACTGGCTCTCGAGTGAAATACACTGCTGAATTCTCTCAACCTAAAGAAAAATAAAGGCAGACTTTAACATTTGGGGGAAGATGGTAGAGATGATTTAGATAACTACATATTCTTGGATAATTTCATACATATTCTGACCTGAAAGTAAAGGAAAAGAAAACATAAACTATCACATCATTTATAATGGAGAGAGCTAAATATCACTGCATGTATTTTGTATTGTATTTTCTCCCTCTGCTGGCCAAGTGGCTACATCAACATTAAATAAAAAAGATTTTTTTTTTCTTTGCATTGTATAATCAGGCTCTAAAACTAGAAATATCTATTGAGAGAAAATGTCATAAAATTTCTTGTATATTGTTCTCACCTTTAGTGCCCTCAAGCATTCTCTACACTCTCACCTAAAAATAGAAATAAATAAATAAACATTTTGTCCTTAGGAAAGACCTATATTAGCAATGTCTACCTTGGTGTGATTTTAAGCCAATATGCCCCCTGGAAGAGTCAATTCAATTTCACAAACATTTATTGGGTCTACATGTGTCAGGTGCTCTACTGGTTGCTGGGCACATAAAAATGAATAAAGCAGTGTCCTTCTCCATCCCTCAGGAATTCATAGCCTAGCAAAGAAGGGAGATCCATAAACAGTTAAAATTCAACATAAATGCTGCAAGAAAGAATTATATAAAGTGCTAGCGAATTGCAGATGAAGAAAGAATTGGTAGACTGAAAAGTCGAGGAGAGCTACAGGAAAACAAAGAGGCAGACAAGTGATATTTGAAGCTTCAAGTATTTTTCCCTATGTTTTACACTGGGGAGGGTCTTTGGGGATAACAAAACATAGCCAAAGGTATGGAATGGTGAAGTTTTATTTTGGGATAATGATGACCAGGCACATAACACAGAGTTAGAATTTGTGGGTGAAGTGGCTGGAGCAGAGGCTGGGAAGGCGGTTTTAGAACAGAAATGTAAGAGCCTAGATAGATACTCTAAAGAGCTGAAATCCTGCCTTGCAGCAAACAAGAGACCACAATTATTTTTAAGCAAGTGCTTTACAGGATTATCTTAGTGTATTTGCATTTGTGGCTTGATTTTGTTCAATGTGCAAAGAATTTACAGTTTCAGTAAGAAGGGACAAAGTTTTTAAAGAGATTCTTTCTTAAACCACTGCTAATCATAGAAGGTAGGAAGCTGGGACTATGTATGTGTTTAAGGCTGAGATGTAGGTCTTGGCTGCTCCCTCAGTTTATTTACGTTCACTCTTTGATGACCTAAGGAAATGAATTCATATGAATTTGACAGCAGAAGTGAGGAAGATGGAAGGCATAATTTCTCGTAGTAATTCTCCAATGCCTGATGTATAAGTAAATATAAAATTGAAAGTATGTTATTTCTAATGTGCTAAAGGACAGTTTCAGATTGGTCGATGCATAAGTTACATTTTACTTTGGACTGCAGCATCTCAATTTGCTTCAGAAGTTGCACCTTTTATTCTGCATTGTATTAAAAAATTAAATCTATGTATTAAAAAATTAAATCTAACATGCAGATGGAAATGAAGGCAAGGCATTTAAGTTGCGGCATTAAGTTGTGGATTAATGTTCTATTTCTAAACATGGACTCAAGGTCACTGAGGGTCCTGGGAAGTCTTGTTTTGTACCCTGCAGAAGCAAGAACATGTTATATCCCAAAACGTGAAGATATTATTTTATTTTGTTCCAGATGATTATGCCCCTTCCTCCTCTCTCCCTCTCCTTCCCCATCTCCTCTGACGGTGGACTGGTACTGGTCTGTAGTCTGTTAGGAAATGGGCTGCACAGCAGGAGATGAGGAACAGGTAAGTGAGCATTACTGCCTGAGCTCCACCTACTGTCAGATCAGTAGTGGCATTAGATTCTCATAGGAATGCAAACTGTATTGTGAACTGTGCAAGCAAGGGATCGAGATTGCATGCTCCTTAAGAGATTCTAATGCCTGATGATCTGAGGTGAACTGTTTCATCCCACAACCATCCCCCCATCCCACCTCATCCTTGGAAAAAGTATCTTCCAGGAAATTGAAACCAGTCCCTGGTGCCAAAAAGGTTGCTGACCACTGCTGTGCTGCTGTAAAGGACGTGATTTTGTTTTGTTTTATGGCTGCATACTATTCTATGGTATAACATATGTACCATACTTCTCTTTATCCAGTCCACTGCTGATGGGCACCTGAGTTGATTCCTTGTCTTTGCTATTGTTAACAGTGCTATGGTAAATGTACAAGTTCAGGTGTCTTTTTTGGTAGAATGATTTATTTTCCTTTGGATATATACCTAGTAATGGGATTGCTGGGTTGAATGAGTAATTCAACTTTTAGTTCTTTGAGAATTCTCCAAAGTGCTTTCCACAGGGGCTGAACCAATTCACATTCCCACCAACAGTGTCTAAGCATTCCCTTTTCTCAACAACCTCACCAACATGTTATTTTTTGACTTTTTCATAGCCATTTTGACCAGTGTGAGATGGTGTCACATTGTGACTTTGATTTCTCTAATGATTAGTGATGCTGACAATTTTTATTCCTGTTTCTTGGCCATGTGTATGTCTTCTTTTGCTAAGTGCCTATTCGTGTCCTTTGCCCACTTTTTAATGAAGTTGTTTTTTTCTTGTTGATTTATTCGAGTTCCTTCTCGATTCTAGATATTAGTCCTTTGCCAGATGCATAGTTTGTGAATATTTTCTCCCATTCTGTTGGTTGTCTGCTTACTCTGTTGACAGTTTCATTTGCTGTGCAGAAGTTCTTCAGTTTAATGAGGTCCCAATTGTCAATTTTTGTTTTTGTTTCATTTGTTTTTAAGGACTTGCTCATAACTTCTTTGCCTAGGCCAGTGTCCAGAAAGGTATTTCCTAGGTCATCTTCTAGGATTTTTATAATTTGATATCTTACAGTTAAGTATTTAATCCATGTTGAGTTAATTTTTGTATTTGGTGAGAGGTAGATGTCCATTTTCATTCTTCTGCGTATGATTAGCCAGTTATCCCAGCACCACTTATTGAATAGGATATCCTCTCCCCATTGTTTTATTTTTGTCAACCTTGTTGAATATCAGTTGGCTGTAGACATGCAGCTTTATTCCAGGAGTCTTTATTCTGAAGCATTGGTCTATGTGTCTATCTACCAGTCCATGTGCTAGTACCATGCTCTTTTGCTTACTGTAGCCTTCTAGTACAGTTTGAAGGTGAGTAATGAGATGCTTCCAGCTTTCTTCTTTTTGATGAGGATTTCTTTGGCTTTGCAGGTCCTTTTTCGGTTCCATATGAATTATAGGATAGTTTCTTTTCATTCTGTGAAAAATTACCTTGGCAATTTGATAGAAAAAGCATTTTATCTATAAATTGTTTTGCACAGTGTATTAGTACATTTTCACTCTGCTATAAAGCATGCCTAAGACTGAGTAATTTATGAAGGAAAGAGCTTTAATTGACTCTTATAATTATAAATAATAAAAGTGACTCACAGTTCCTTATGGCTGGGGAGGACTTGGGAAACTTACAGTTACGTCTGAAGGGGAAGCACACACCTTCTTCACAAGGCAGCAGGGGAGAGAGAGAACAAAGGGAGAAGAGCCCCTTACAAAACCATCAGCTCTCATGAGAACTCGCTCACTATCATGAGAACAGCTTGGGGGAAACCACCTACATGATCCAATCATCTCCTACCAGAACCCTCCCTTAATACATGGGAATTACAATTCCAGATGAGATTTGTGTGGGGAGACAAAGCCAAACCGTATCAGGCAATATGACGTTTTTAACAATATTGATTCTTCCAATCCATGAGCATGGAGTGTTATTCTGTTTATTTGTATTGCCTGTGATTTCTTTCAGCAGTGTTTTGTAGTTCTAATAATGACAATATTATTTAAAATGGTAAAGTTATACTTATTGTAATGCCTGAAATTGGGCATTAAACTACTAAAATAATAAAAGTGACTGAATTTAATTTTTATTGGACTTGTCGGTATGTTTTGTTTTTGAGTGGAAATACTTGGAGGGGTAAAAATTTAAAATACACATAAAAAATTAGTACATCTTTATTACATTTACTTTTCTGCCTTTTAGCAAAATGACTCATTTTGTTGGAATAATCAAGATTTTCACATAATTTTCATTCTAACAAGACAATGATATAAAAGATAAAAACTGACATGTGAGGCCGGGCGTGGTGACTCACGCCTGTAATCTCAGCACTTTGGGAGGCCAAGGAGGGCGGATCATGAGGTCAGGAGATTGAGACCATACTGGCTAACACAGTGAAACCCCGTCTCTACTAAAAATACAAAAAATTAGCCAGGCGTGGTGGCGGGCACCTGTAGTCCCAGCTACTCGGGAGGTTGAGCCAGGAGAATCGCTTGAACCTGGCAGGCAGAGGTTGTAGTGGGCTGAGATCGCGACACTGCACTCCAGCCTGGGCGACAGAGTGAGACTCTGTCTCTAAATAAATAAATAAATAAATAAATAAATAAATAAATAAATAAATACTGACGTGATCAGTGTACAAAGTTTAAATGTTTTCAGCAATAATGTAAAGTAAAAGATGGAAAATTTTAAGATTTTTGTATGTGCTTTAAATTTTTTTCTATCATATTCAACATTTTCTATTGAATTCAAAATGCATTATAAAAATTATGATTAATTAAAGATTTTAATCACATATTGATGAGGATCGGATTTTTATTTAATTTTTTGAAGTAGTAATTGAACCTGAAGTTACTTTTATGGGGTACAACATGATATTTCAATGTATATAAATTGGGAAATTATTAAATCAAATTAATTAACATATCCATATCTCACATACTTTTGTGTGTGTGGTAAGAATATTGAAGATCTTGTTTCTTAGCAATTTGCGAGTATACATTACTAACTACTGTCACCATGCTGTACAATAGATCTCCAGAACTTATTCATTCTGTCTAATTGAAACTGTGGTTCTTACCCCCATCTTTCCATTCCCACTGACCCCCAGCTCCCAACAACTACCCTTCTTCTTTCAGCTTCTATGAGTTAGTTTCATATCTAAAAATTACATATTATTTGTCTTTCTATGCCTGGTTTATTTCACTTAACATAAATTCACCCAGGTTTATTCATATCATCACAAATGACAGGATTTCTTCCTTTTTAAAGGCTGAATAGTACTCATTTGTGTATAAATGCCACATTTTCTTTATTCATTCATCCCTTGATGGGCACTCAGGTTGATTCTGTATCTTGGTTATTGTGAATAGTGCTGCCATGAACATGGGAATGCAGGTTATCTTTTTGACATACTGATATTACATCTTTTGGATAAATACACAAAAGTAGCATTGCCAGAGCATATGGTAGTTCTATTTTTAATTGTTAAGGAAACCTCTATACTGTTTTTCACAATGGTCCTGCTAATTTACATTCCCATAAAAAAATGAATAAGGTTCCCTTTGCTCTACACCTAACCTTATTAACTTTTAAGATACAAACAACCAGATTTGTAATTCTAGGGTTCAATGTCCAATTAATTGATAATGGAAAAAAGTAGTGTTAGGCTTATGCTTGTATTTTGCTAACCCACATATATACAAATTTGAGTAGTGTGATTTATTTAATATTGACAAATCGTTCTCAGCCTCCATTGTAACTTTTAGGAATAACACTCTAATACATAAGTATTCAGAACCACCAATTGGAATGCCCCGAAAAGGAGCAAGGAAATGGATACTTGGCACTGCTGGGAAATAACGCTTTTTAAGCAAGAATCTGTCCCCTTTGTGCCATCTAAGAGGATGCATTTGCCAAGTTAATTAATTTAATTTTTGTTGTCGTTAAACTAAACACTTTTAGGCTGTACTGTAGGCAGCAGCATAACCCATAAACCTTCATGACATTTGGGTGAAGCTGCCTTTTTTCACCCTGATTGGTGTTAGTTATAAGGATTAATATTTGGGATTATATGTTGGGCTCTGTTAGCCTTGAGCACCACATTCCAATGACAGGTGTCCCCCTGTGTCTTTAATGAATCTTTCTGAATATGCATTTATAATATACAGGCCATCTAAAGCACAGGGCTCAACTAAGCAGCATCTCTAGCCAGCTCTAAAGGTGTGACTACTAGCATGGTTCAGGGGAAGTCTTGTATCATTTCTGTTTAGATTCTACATCATTTTCATTCAGATTTTCCTCAATTCCTTCGTATCTACAGGTGTTTTCAAGTGCATGAGATTTTGGAATTGTTTCCTGAGTCAACTTTTTTGGCATAGTTTTCTCCCCTCCTGTTCTTAGTTGTGTGGGAATTATAAAGTGCAGCAGAGGTCACTGTGCGAAGTACATAATACCATAGGGTAAGGAATTTTTACTTATGTGGTGTAACTATTTTTATGTATATTTATAAACTATAAGGTTTCAAATAAATGCCATTATGAGTCAGAATGACTTTTGGATAAATTTGTTGTTTGAAAATGGGCCATTTTATAACAGTGAGTCTTCGTTGAGGCTGAAGGCAGTGGGAGAAGATATATAAAAAGGTGTATCTTTGGAATTAAGCAATGAGAGGCAGTTGGAAAAATCAGTACAAGGACAGAGAAAATTAACACTGAGAAATAACATTCAGGGAAATGAATATCTCAGATCTGGTGGTCAGTTAGAGGAGAGGAACCTCCGCAATTAAGTAGAGAATTGTATTTGGGGTAAAAGGGAATGTTGGTGAGTTTGTCTGTCATACACATTACCCAGAGAAAATGCTGCTATGTTTATGATGGCAGAAACTGCCATACTTAGGAGTTAGTTTCTGCTGTTTTGCAGATGCAGTTTGAACCAGTGACTGACAGTGCTGAAATTATTAAACACAAAACTCAGAATTTGTTTTAACTAGAAGAGGCATGGGAAGCTATACAATCTATTTCCTTCAGTCTACACGTTAGGCATTTCTCCTCTAATAGAGTTTTTTGTTTGTTTTTCTTTTTTCTTATTTTAATCAATACATATTATCTATACATATTTATGAGGCACATGTGATATTTTGATACGTGCATACAATGTGCAACGATCAGATCAGGGTATTTAAGACATCCGTCACCTCGAACATTTATCATTTCTTTGTGCAGAGAACATTTCAAATCCTCTCTTCTAGCTATTTTGGAATATGCAGTATATGCTTGTTAACTGTAGTCACCCTACTGTGCTATTGAAGATTGGAACTTACTTCTTATTCCTAACTGTGTATTTGTACCCACCAACCTCTTTTCATCCCCTCTCACTCTTCACAGCCTCTGATAACTATCATTCTGCTCCAATAGGCTTGAATTAATTACTTCTGAGTTTATTTAATTGATACGTATTATTTTTGTAAATTTTACTTTCATAATTCTCAGTGAGTCAGAAAGAGTTATTTTTACTGTGCTTCTGTGTTAGCAAATAGTAAAGGGTTTTATTTTTATAAACTAAATATCTCAATTCCAAATCTGTGTTATCTGTAAATCTTAGGTATCTGTTGAAGGTTATTCTGCTTTTCACTCTTTGTTTTAAAATAATTGATACTTCTTCTCTCATAGCAGCAGTAAAATCTCAGGATTCAGAAAACCCTCCACAGCTGAGATAGGAAAAGCTAGTTAAAAATGGCTCTGAAGTCTTTAAAATAATAAATGGCAACAAATATGTTTATAAGGAAATTGAGACGGGAAATTTTGATAAAGCCCTAGAGTTGGTTGAGATTTTAGCAGAGATATCTTTATCCCAAGTAATGAAAGAGAAGATAAAGAAGATAAATAACATGTCAAAGTACTGTTTTATCAAAAATTCAGTGACAGTTTGATAAATAAACATTGTGGCACTAACGTTTTATGAAACAAAGTTATAGCTTGGGTAAAAACCTCAGGAAATATCTCATTGTCTTTACCTGTGTCTTAGGTGAAGCAAGAATGGACCTTGGTTTTAGTTTTATTGTTTGTTTATTTATTTATTTATTTGAGATGGAGTCTCACTCTGTTGCCCAGGCTGGAGTGCAGTGGCAGTATCTTGGCTCACTGCAACCTCCACCTCCCTGGGTGAAAACATCCTCCTGTCTCAGCTTCCTAAGTAGCTGGAACTACAGGCATCTGCCACCACCCCCGGCTAATTTTTGTAGTTTTAGTAGAGATGGGGTTTCGCCTTGTTGGTCAGGCTGGTCTCGAAGTCCTGACCCCAGGTGACCCACCCACCTTGGCCTCCCGAAGTGCTGGGATTACAGGTGTGAGCCACCACACCTGGCCCATTGTTTAATTTTTAGGGTAAGTTCCTCCTTGTTGTATAGGACTAAGGCTTATATGCATGGCTAACGGGGCAAAACAACCAGAATAAGTGAGAAATTGCGTAAAAAGAAAAGACCAGGGTCAATGCTTACATTTATTGCTGTCCTTGAACTCCTCACAAGTAATGTGAAGGGGACATGCATGAAATTCTTTCTCTAACCTACTTTATCATGTTTCTTATAGATACCAAAGTGCTAACCTTGATGTAAAACAAATAAGCTTGCAAACTGAGATATAGGTACTAGATGCAGATCACTGACAATATCAGCCAGTCTAGTCAGGGGATAGAAAACACACCAGTGATTTAAATAGAGAAAATCTAATATGAAAAATTTAATATAAAAAAGAATTAACTAGGCATAAAATTATTAAGCAGGTAACCAATGGGGAAAAACAAAATAAAGCAAACAAAAATCCCCCAAGTTATCAGAAAATTGCTACTACCACTAGAGAATAGAGGAACAAGCTCAGAGTAATATAAAACCTAGGAATTTCGAGAAGGGATGCCTGAGACTGCGGCCCAGACCACGTGGCATTCACTTGCATCTATGGGAAGAACTGTTGCTGCTGGGATAAAGAAGTACTGCTGGCATGACAGCAACTAGAACAGCAATCAGGGAAGATGAAGGCAGGAAAGACTGTCTTTCTCATTCCTCCAGTCTTGCAGGCTCACTCTATTACCCCCTGTTGAACGCCTAACAGGAAGCCAGATGGAAAAACACAAATGTGTTTGCAGAGTCCCAGGCCAGCATCAGGAAACTGGGTTTAGAAATGTGGGCTTGGGCCAAGAGTGATGGCTCACACCTGTAATCCTAGCACTTTGGAAAGCTGAGATGAAAGGATCACTTGAGCCCAGGAGTTTGAGAGCAGCCTAGGCAATATAGTGAGTGAGACCCCCATCTCTACAAAACATTAAAAAATTAGGTGGGCGTGATGGTGCATATCTGAAGTCCCAGTTACTGAGGAGGTTGAGCCAGGAGGATCACTTGATCCCAGGAGTTTGAGGCTACAGATCATGCCGCTGCACTCCAGCCTGGGTGACAGAGTAAGACCCTGTCTCAAAAAAAGTGTGGATTTGGAGACGAGAGGTAATAGCCTAATAACCGGCCTGCACGCTTTGATGATACTGGTGGGAGAACAGATGGGGTATGGAATGAATATATGTTAATGTGCGTCAGAGCTCTTGCACACCGCTAGCCTCTTTCTGTCCAGTGGCTGCCAAGTGGCTGCCCTCACCTACCCGTAGTCAACAGTACGTCCCTGCTCTGCAGGCCAGGCTTGAGTCTGAACATTGCGTTCATACTCACTACACTGTACCGACAGCCAGCTCTCTAGAACATGCCAGCCTAACACAAACCAAGCACTTCTCATAGTTCTTGGATAAAGAAATAATCTGGCTAGTGGAGCCAGAAAAGTGACTTTAAGAGCGAAATCAGTCATGGGTTATTAATTTAGGGTTCAATGATTTCTGAATTAATGAAAACAAAGGGAAAAACTAACATAATAAACTAACCATTATCAAACATGTTCCTGTCCTGAAGAAATATTAATATTAGCAATAATTTTCATCTTCTCTTAGAGATGGAAAAGGGGGAGAGGGACATACATACTTAAGTCTCCAAAGAAAGATTCAATCCTACACTAGCAAAATCAGATAGTGGATGGATAATTCACAAATGGGAAGGAAAAGCAGACTTTTAAACTCTATTTCAATTGAATCACTTTTTTAAAAAATCACTGTTCTTCTCCATCTTTGTATATTTATTTCTTATTTGAGAGTAAGAAGTCACTCAGCTAAGAATCAAATCAATACCTGTCTTACAAAACAACTTAACCTTGAGTACTGCTAATGTTTCTACAAGCCTCCTTTAAGTTAGTTAAAACTGCTAGGCAGTCACGAAAATTAATACAAGCTTACTATCATTGAGACACGAAGAAGGCATAACAAGCCTAAAGCAATAGAATAAATGGTATCATACTCATGCTTATAAATATTCAGTAAAAGTCATTTAAAGATTTTTACTATTTGATTGCAACTTAACTTTCCAGTTTCATCTTATACCACTTTCCCAAGGTCTTCTATACACTAGCACCCTGTATTGCTCGATGTATTAAGATTGAAATGCAGTATGTTCTTGTTTTTCCCTATGACCAGAAGGCCTTTCTGTCCCTCCTCCCTCCTGCTTGGTGAAATCCTTTTAAGTCTTCATCATTACTCCCCGGAAAGCAACTCCACTATGAAGATTGACATTATTTTCTCCCATTTCTCCTTCACTCTTTGGTAAGACTCATGTAGCATTAATTTCTTTGTAATTATTACATTTCTCAAATGTAAGATGTCATTGATTGTAACATGCCCCATTACTTTGTATACCACTCTGAAGGAAAAATGCTTCACATTGAACTAGGATCGATTTTACGGAGCATGTTGATTTCAGGGGTGATAAGAATGTAAATAAAAGGTGTATTTTTAAAAAGTGATAGTTGCATACGGAACTGTCTTTCTTGCTAGATTGCTGAGTTGTGAGCTCCATGACAGCAAGAAACAGGACTCAATCCTATTTTGTCTCTAACATTGAGAATACTATTGAATTAATAGCAGATCCTTCAATAAATATTTGTCTAAGTGTGCACCCAAAACTAGGATGGGAAGAAAACTATTTGCAACACCTATTTAGCCTTGGCTTTGTTCTATGATCACAGCTGATAATGTACATGATCCAAAAAAGTGATATACAAACTTTTTCTCACACATCTTCAAAAAATAGTTGTTTTTGCAGGATGACTAGGCAGTTATATATGTAGCTTAATTTTAATAGAAATGGGAAGGCCCATGCTCCCAAATCAGCCATTTGCTATTTGTTGTTGCCTGAAAATCCCACCCTTAGGAATTCCCTCCCTTGTAACACCATGTACAGTTTCCTGAGGGGAAATCTCATTAAGTTTTATCAGGCAGCATCACTACATGAAATAGTTCACCAGGTTCCTCTCCAGCAACAAAAAATAACCAACTTAAAAATAATTCTGAAAAAATAGAGTCCTTCAAATTTATTTTTAGTATTTCCCAAGAAAGGCAGATTTGGAGAAGAGGTTTGAGAGCGAAGGACAAGAGGACATTGGCTTCAGCAGCAGCTCAAGAGGTAAAAGTGGAGGCTGGCAAGACAGCAGGGGGCAAAATGCAACTTCTGTAAGAAACTGCCCTTGGCTAGAATGCTACCTTTCTCAGAAATGATATTTTTATTTCTCTTCTTTTCTACTCTATAGCCCTTTTCATTATTTCTGTTAATTGCTTCTATTCTGTCCTCTGGTCATTTGTAACACTTACTTACTTTGTTTTAATGCATACTGCTCCATGGCATCCATTTAGACCTTATGTTTTCAATGCCTCTCTCTCCTCTCCTTTCTGGGTCACCGTTTCTCAAGCTTCTGAGTGTTTTCTACTTTCCTTCATGTTAGTCTCCTAGTTTAAGATCTCTACCTGAGAATTAAGTGCATGACAATCAGATAATGCATGTATCTCTGGAATTTTTTAGCCTTTTCCTTGGCCTGAGCCCCACTGTTACTATTCTCTGCATCAACTTGAACTCCACTGGCTCTGTTTTCAGTGACATGGGGAGTCACCTTTCAAGTCAAACTATGTCCTCTGGGAAAAAAAGATGTGGACTTTCCTTTTTTTATTCCACATATGTGTTCTTTTCTATTTTTTTCTTTTAGTCTTTACAGCTATGACTAAGCTATTGGACTAAATATGCCCTTTGATGTCATGTATTGGCTTAAAATATTGTTTCTGCACCTGTGCATTTTGTTTCTCCTCTCCATATTTAAAGCATTCGCATTAAAAATACCCTGTTGTTTACCCTTGGCAGTGCTATGTATCAGCTTAAGCCTCTCTAATTAGGGAAAAGGGTCCCCGCAGATGTCTCAGACACAGCCAGTGGAATGCACCCATCAATATCAAGAATTAACACCTCGCGTTATATGACACTTCAAACTTTTTCTTAGTGCTTTTACTTATAGGTTTTATTTTCATCTCATTTTTACGTAGCTGAAAATTATGACATTGCTAGTGCCTTTTTAGTCATTCATTTTTGTCTTTTCTGGCAGTCATTCCATTTCTGAATAGCATTTATGTAGTTTTTATCACTATAATTCTGTATAATCAAACCAGCAATTTGGTGAATTTTTTTACGAACTATATTTCTTTCAAAACATCCTCTATTATCCCACTTCTAAAACTTCTATTTAATCTTCAGAGTTTGAGTTACTGCCAACATGTCTTTCAGAGTTATCCCCAGTAATTTTATAATGATAGTTCTCCCAATGTGATCACTAGGTAAACAGTCTATGACTTCTTTAATACGTCTCTCGACAAGTCAACATCATCCTTTGGAAAATTATTAAGTTTCTTTCTCTGCTGTCTTCCTGTATGAGGCTGCTTCTGTTCACCTCTCCCCAACCCCAAGTCTGACATTTCTCTTATTGAATCTTTGGGAATCAACAACAGCTATCATTCAAATATTGGGAAGTCTTTATTTTATTTATTTTATTTATTTTTTGAGATGGAGTCTCACTCTATGGCCCAGGCTGGAGTGCAGTGGTACAATTTTGGCTCACTGCAACCTCTGTCTCATGGATTCAACCATTTATCTTGCCTCAGCCTGGGCAATAGCTGGGACTACAGGTGTACGCCACCGTGCCTGGTTAAATTTTTTTTTGTATGTTAGTAGAGATGGGGTTTCACTATGTTGGCCAGTCTGGTCTCCATCTCCTGACCTTGTGATCCACCTGTCTTGGCCTCCCAAAGGGCTGGGAATACAGGCGTGAGTCACCACGCCTGGCCCACTTTAAAGCTTTTTATATGTCTCTTGACAAGTCACCATCATCCTTTGGAAAATTATTAAGTTTCCTTCTCTGCTGTCTTCTTCTCTGAAGCTGCTTCTGTTCACCTCTCCCCAACCCCAAGTCTGACATTTCTCTTATTGAATCTTTGGGAATCACCAACAGCTCTCATTCAAATATTGGGAAGTCTTTTAAACATTTCCCACTTTATTTTTTTCTGTAACTTTTGTTTTCTCCCCTTCTTGGGTGTTAACTATTCACTCTCTCCCCTAGGCAGAGTACTAGCATGGCTCCCGACGTTCCTTCCCCTGTTGTACATACCCTGTAGAATCTTCTCCCCTTGAATTCAGTAAACGTGTAACTGTATGGAATATCATTTAGTGATGTGGCTAAGTAATGGCAAAAGGGATTTTGTAGATATAGTCTAATCAAAAGGGAGATTGGCTAGGTGTACCTGATCCAAACAGATAAGCCCTTAAACGAACAAGTGACCAGGTGTGGTGGTTCACACTTTTAATCCCAGCACTTTGGAAGGCCAGGCGGGAGGACTACTTGAGGCCAGAAGTCCCAGCCTGCAGTGAGCTGTGATCTCCCCAACACTGCACGCCAGTCTGGGTGACAGAGTGAAACTTTGTCTCAAAAATTAAAAAAAAAAAATTAAATTTAAAAAATAAAGAAACAAGAAGCAACAGCAGATGATCTGCTGGCCTTAGAGACACAACATGCTATGTTGTGGGAAAAGCCAAATGGTAGGAAACTCCAGGCAGCTTCAAAGAGATGAGTGACCCCTCCACTGACAGTCAGCAATAACACTGGACCTCAGTCCTACAAACCCAAGGAACTGAATTCTGCCAACAACCAAGGAGCTAGGAAAAGGACCCTGAACTCCAGATGAGAAGTCAGTCTAGCTCACACTTTCATTTAAACCTTGTAAAATTCTGCACAGAGAACCTAGCTATGGAGTACCTAGAATTCTGACCTGCAGAACCTAAGTTGGTGATAGTTTGTTTCCAAATAATGGAAATAGCGAACAAACAAAAAGTATTATTTTCTTCTTCTCCTTTTGGTGACTCATCTCTTCTGGTGACTATAATTCCTACTCATTGTCTTAACTATAATCTCTTGAGAGCAAAATGCTTCAAGCCCTACCAATATTTTTCCTCTCCATTGGGCGGGTTTGTTTTTCTCTACTCTGATATTCCAACCTTCTGACTTTAATTGGTCTATTTGCCCTTCCCCTCCTGGAGATTTTTTGTTGTTGTTGCAATTTTTAAAATAATAGACTTAACCTAATCCGCTTATTTTCTTTCTCTCATAAGAAACAATCCTTTGGCCTACTTCTCATTAGTTAGTAGAGTTGAATTCAAAAGCAAACCTGCAGTGATAACATACTTCCTGAGGTTCCAATGAAATTGATTCGCCCATCCATTTACTATTTTACTCATAGTTTTCATTCAGCAGTTAGAATGACAACCTGAAATGTCAAGTAGTCTCTTAGGCACTGTTGTTCCAAAGATAAATAAGATGAAGATTTTAGTTCTAAAATATTCACATTATAGTGGAGATAGGGTGGTTGTCAGAATCAAATAAAATACTAAATAAGACACTAAAAATTATGTAAGTTAAAGACATTACTATTTAGAATAAAATCTAAATATATATATAGAAGAACAAAGAATTTCAGGCATGTATGGGACAAACAGTAAATCAGTTAAAGATAAAAGGAGGGAGAAAATGGATTCAGTGCAGTATTTCATTTTCAAAATATGAATTGGAATTTTGTTTTTAAAGCCATTGTATCATGTTGTAAGTAACTATTGTATGTAGATCAATGTATCAGGCACTTGGGAATGGGTAGTAAGGAGTTGCCAGGATGTAGGAACACAATCTTGCCCTCTAAAACAGACTGTCTATTTTCTGCATGATGATCACATTGTCTATTCTTATATCCTCTAGAATGCCCTTCTCCAGCCAATAAACAAATATGCACAATGGTCCAAGCCCAGACCATGAGCCTAGAATTGGTGGGGAGCAGCGCATCATTGTATCATTTTCTGTCAAGAAGCACAGTTTGGCCTGCAGCATCCTGTAAAGGCATAGGGTGAGCAAATTACCATAGCTCTAGGATATCTAGTTAAGCATGAAGTCTACTAAATAGATGTCATTGAATCGGGGTAAGACACACTCCAGCCCGAATGGAAAACAAATACATTTTATATGAATAGTGTGAATTTTCCATGAAAATGAGAAAAGAGAATTCCTAGGAGAACATATTTTCCTTGCCTATTTATTGTTGCCCTGTAGGAAGATGGTAATAGGAGATATTTTAATAACATTGTAGACTTACAAAGGCAGTGCTATTTTTAAATGGTAATATAGTATTTTTTTTTTTTGCTGGAGTCATAAACATAACCAATGTCTCACTTTCAAAATATGTACATCATCTTGAAGCCAGATTGGCCATAATGTGTAAATGTCTCTGAGCACCATTTATGCAGTTGAAAGTAATACAGCAAGTTACAGATGTTTATGCCCAGTAGTACAGACAGACTCATGTAACATCTGTGAGGAAATGTGAAATCACATAGATGAAAAAAGATCATTTTGCACAGCAAATGTATCCTAGGTGTCTTAGGTTGTTTTGAGCTGCTGTAACAGCATACCTGAGACTGGGTAATTTACAAAAACAAAAACAAAAACAAAAAAATCCAGAAATTTATTTTCTCACAGCTCTAGAGGATGGGAAGTCCAAGATAAAACTCTGGCATCTGGTGTCAGCCTTCTTATGGCATCCTCATATAGTGGATGGCAGTAGGCAAGTGGGAACAGACATTGTGTCCTTACATGGCAGAAGAATGAGAGAGAGCCCTACCAGTATTTGTCCTCTCCATTGGGTGGGTTTGTTTTTCTCTACTCTGATATTGCAACCTTCTGACTTTACTTGGTCTATTTGCTCTTCCCCTCCTGGAGATTTTTTGTTGTTGTTGCAATTTTTAAAATAATAGACTTAACCTAATCTACTTATTTTCTTTCTCTCATAAGAAACAATCCTTTGGCCTATGTCTCATTAGTTAGTAGAGTTGCAAACCTTTTTTATAATGTCATTAATCCATTTATGAGGGCATAACCCTCATAAAAGTACTGGGTAACAATTTTTATGCAGATATCTATTCTTAACTGTTCAATATGGAAAATTCTCTTTCCTTTTTCCTCTTCCAACCTTGTATGTTACCAACAAAACTGTTATAGGAATAGTTTTGTTTAGGCAATTCTAGAGTCTAAAAAATGCATTTTAAGTATTGCTGTAATAAAAATCCATGGTAAAAGTTTTTAAAAATCCTACCTTATCAATTATTTGACATACCCAAGTTTTAGTCACAAGAAAAAATATTACAACCTTCTGAAACTAAATATAATTAGTATCTGCCTCATTGAAGCTAGGGTACTGTTGTCAGACTGCACAGTGGTCCCTTTTTAAACACTAGATGCAAGTCTGTTTATTCAATAAAGGTGGTTATTAACTTCTCATGGACAAACAGGACTAAAAATCTTCACAGAGATGTAATGGGAACTGAAAAGCCCCAACCATGGAGAAAAAATTGCAAACTAAAAAATAGAGCATTAAATGGAAGAATTCATAGATGAAAGCTATTGATCAAACTGCAAAGGTCTCTCCTTATCAAATTTTATTGATGTAGAGTCAATTTATTCATGTGTATTTTATTTTGTTTTTGTAAAAGAGAATAGAAACTATTTTTCCCTACTATACTCTCACTCAAGATAGAACACTTCTGTGGTCAGATATGTGGGGTTTTTCCCCCACATTCCAAGGAATCTTCCAGGATACTAACTAGATATCCTATAATTCAATCTAATTTCAATGCTGTCTACATGGAGATAGTATCAGATCCCACAGGTTGAGCGCTCAGTCAAGCAAAACTGCTGCCATTTCAGATGTTGGTCAAAAGTGGTAGATTGTAACTTACGCATATGACCGATGGGTTACAAGCAAGGGTTACAACTATCTCATTTTTGGGTTTGATTAATTTGTGAGGATGGTTCATAGAACTCAGGAAAACACTTATGTTTACCTATTTATCATAAAGGATATTACAAAGAATACAGATGAACAGACAGATGAAGAGATGTTGATATAGTTTGGATATTTGTCCCCACCCAAATCTTACATTGAATCGTAATCCCCAGTGTTGGAGGTGGGGCCTTGTTGGAGATGTTTTCATCACTGGGGTGGATTCCTCATAAATGGCTTGGGCCATCCCCTTGGTGGTAATTGGGCTCTAGCTCTCAGTTAATATGAGATCTGGTTATTTAAAAGCATGTAGCACCCCCTCTACTCTCTCTCTCTTACTCTGTCTTTCACCATGTAAAGTGCATGCTCCTGCTTTTCCTTCTGCCATAAGTAAAAGCTCCCTGGGGCCTCCCCAGAAGCTGAGTGGATGCCTGTGCCATCCCCTGCCTATACAGCCTGAAGAACTATGAACCAATTAAACCTCTTTTCTTTATGAATTACCCATTCTCAGGTATTTCTTTATAGCAATGCAAGAACAGCCTAATGCAGAAAATTGGTACCAAGGGTGGTGCATTGCTATAAATATACCTAAAAATGTGGAAGCAGCTTTGGAACTGGGCAACATGCAGAGGTTGGAAGACTTTAGATGGCTCAGAAGAAAATAGAAAGTCAAGGGAACACTCGGAACTTCTTAGAGACTGGTTAAACGGTTGTGACCAAAATACTGATAGCATTATGGACAATCAACTCCAGGGTGCTGAGGTCTCAGATGGAAATGAGGAACTTACTGGGAACTGGAGCAAAGATCCTGCGTGTTATACTTTAGCAAAGAGCTTGGCTGCCTTCTGTTTGTGCCCAGGTTTGTTCAAACTGTAGAAGTTTGAACAAAAGAGTAATAATTTAGGGTATCTGGTAGAAGAAATTTCTAAGCATCAAAGTGTTCAAGATGTGGCCTGGCTCCTTCTAACAGCCTATGCCTAGATGAGGGAGTAAAAAAAAAATGACTAAAAGTGGGAACTTATAATTAAAATGAAAGGAGAGCATTAAAGTTGGGAAACTTTGCAGACTGGCCATGTGGCAGAGAAAGAAAAAGCTTTTTCAGGGTAGGAATTCAAGCAGGTTGTGAATCAACCCCTTGCTAGAGATAGCTGCCTAACTAAAAGGGTGCCCCCCATGCTAATATTCAAAACAATGAAGAAAAGGCCTTACAGAGTTGCCACTGGGTCACTGCCTAATGGAGCTGAGAGAAGGGGGCTACCCTCCTCTAGACAAGAGACTGGTAGATCCACTGGCACCTTGCACCCTGCATTGGAAAAGCCACAGGCACTCAACAGACTGTGAGAGAAGCCTCAGGGGCTTAATCCTGCAAGGCCACAGGGGTGGAGATGTCCAAGACCTAGGGAGCCCATCCTTTGTATGAGTGTGACCTGGATATGGGACATGGAGTCAAAGGAGATTATTTTGGAGCTCTAAGAGTTAATGGAGGGATGGAGCTGGCCAAGATGGCCAACTAGAAGCAGCTAGTGTGCACAACTCTCATGGAGAGAAATAGAATGGGTGAGTAAACACAGCACTTTCAACTGAAACATCCCAGTATATGCATTGCGATTCATCAAGAAAACAATTTGACCCACAGAGAATGGAGAAAAGCAAGGCAAGACGATTGCCCATCTGAAAGCAACATGGAGCCACTGGAGACTCTGCTGTCGAGGGAAGTGGTAAGTGAATGAGGGAACCCAAGGACCCAGGCTTCTTCCATGGATATCTGCAACTGTCAGGTCAGGAGAGCCCCTCATGAACCCACTTCACAAAGCCTTCAAGCTGACACACACAGCTTTGCAGAGTCTTGACCTGAAAGCAACGTGGAGCCAAGGGAGACTCCGCAGTCCAGGGAAGTGGTAAGTGAATGAGGGACACCCAGCACAGTGCAACAGCTCTACAAAGAAGGACTCAGGCTTCCTGCATGGATATCTGCAACTCTCAGGTCAGAAGAACCCCTCATGAGCCCACTTCACAAAGGCCTTCAGGTGGACACACAGAGCTTTGCAGAGTCTTGACCTGAAAGTAACATGGAGCCAGGGGAGACTCCACTGTCCAGAGAAGTAGTGAGTGAATGAGGGACCCTAAGGATCCACACTTCCTCCAAGGATATCTGCAACTCTCAGGTCAGGAGAGCCCCTCATGAACTCACTTCACAAGGCTTTCAGGCTGACACACAGAGCTATGCAGAGTCTTGGTAGAGCAAATGCCCAGGCACACGTGGAGCCCCAGGAGCTTTAGATACCCAGGCTTCCCAGCAAAAGTGGCTACAACTCTGGCAAAGTAGGAGGTTAGACCCCCATACGTAGCCATAGGAAGGGGGCTGAATCCAAGGGACTGAGCAGCAATGGTCTGAGGGCCCTGATTCCATAGCACCTCACAGGATAAGACCTACTGACTTGGAGCTCCAGCCAGTCAGCAGTAGCAGCATTGCACTTCCCTGATTTGGAGTTCCCAGAGGGAGGAGTAGGCTGCCATCTTTGCTGTTTGGCAGCCTTAGCCTTTGTTGCCTTCAATGCAGCTGCGCTATAGGAAAGTGGCCAGACAGCTTTTTTATGTGGTTCCCTGACCATACTTTTCCTTACTGGGTAGGACTTCCCAACTGGGGTCTCAAGCTACCCTCACTGGTGTTTTCCAGCTGGCAGTAGTTCCAAACCTCCCTGGGATGGAGCTCCCAGGGAGGGGGATGGATGGAGCTCCCAGGGAGAGGGATGGGTGGAGCTTCCAGGGAGGGGGGATGGGTGGAGCTTCCAGGGAGAGGGATGGATGGTGCTTCCAGGGAGAGGGATGGACTGTCATCTTTGCTCTTTCACAGTTTTAGCCATTGTTGCCTTTGGGCTCTAGGGAATGGGTGGCATCTAGGGACTGAGTGGTTCCCCAGCACAGTGCAACAGCTCTATGAAGAAGTGACCAGACTGCCTTTTCACATGCATCCCAGATCTCATTTCACTGGGCAAATTCTCGTGACCAAGGCCTACAACCACACCTGCTGGTGTTTTCTGGCCAGCAGCAGTTTCAAACCTCCCTGGAACGGAGCTCCCAGAGGGAGGGGTGGGCCGCCATATTTGCTGTTTTACAGCCTTAGTCACTATTGCCTTTGGGCTTTGGAGAGTCTGAAGTGACTAGTGATTGGAGTGGACCCCAACACGGCACAACTGCTCTAAGAAAAAGAAGCCAGACTGCTTTTTCTTTCTTTTTTTCTTTTTCTTTCTTTTTTCTTTTTTTTATTATACTTGAAGTTCTAGGGTACATGTGCACAACGTGTAGGTTTGTTACATATATATACATGTGCCATGTTGGTGTGCTGCACCCAGCAACTCATCATTTACATTAGGTATATCTCCTAATGCTATCCCTCCCCACTCCCCGCTCCCCACAATAGGCCCCGATGTGCTTTTTTAAAGCAGGTCCCTGATCCCATTCCTCCTCAATGGGCAAGGCCTCCCCAACCAGGGTCTCCAGCCACCCCTCCCGGTGTCTTCTAGCCAGCAGCAGTTTCAAACCTCCCTGAGATAGAGCTCCCAGAGGGAGGGCAAGGCCGTTGTCTTTGCTGTTTAACAGCAAACATGTTTCCGTGTTGTTGCCTTCAGGCTTTAGAGAGTCTGAGGTGACCAGGGGATGCAGCAGACCCCAGCACAGCACAACTGCCCTACAGAAATGTGGCCAGACTGGATTTTTAGGCAGGTCCCTGATCCCATTCCTCCTCATTGGGTGGGACCTCCTGACCAGGGTCTCCAGCCACTTCCTGCCTGTGTGTTAGGGCCAGCATCAATTTTATACCTCCCTAGGATGCAGCTCTCAGAGGGAGGGTGGGCCTCCATCTTTGCTGTTTCACAGCCTTCACTGTTGATACCTTCAGATGCTGGAAAATCTTAGGTGACTAGAGACTGGAGCTGACTCCCAACATACTGTAGCAACACTACAGAAAAGTGGCCAGACTGTTCGTTTTGTGGGTCCTTGATCCTGTATCTTCTCACTGGGTGGGTTCTTCCAGCCTGAGTCTCCAGCCACACTCCACTAGGACTATTTAGCCAGTAGCAGCTCTTCAACTTTCTGGCACAGAGCTCTCAGTGGGCATGTTTCCGTGTTTGCTGTCTCACCACCCTTGCCATTGCTATCTTCAGGCTCTGGAGAGTCTGCAGGGACGACAGGCTGCTGCAGAGGCCCCGCACAGAGCACTCACCTCATGGAAAAGTTGACTGGACTTCTCTGTATGCAAGTCCCAGTCTTCACTTCTCACTGGGTAGGGCCGCCTGACTTGGGACACCAGCGCAACCACTCTGCCTCTGCCTGATCACCTGAATCAGAGACCGCCCAGCATTTCTCCAAGGAGGACATCCCAGAGTAAACTCATAACTCCTCTATCACTGCAGTGGTAGGGTATCACCCAAATAGCCCTCGGCCTGGGGAAGGAACAAAAACCCTAGTCACTATGCTGGCACTGCTGGCACACTGCAGACATTATACAGAGAGGAGTCCAGCCTCTCTTCCCTGGGAACCCCTGCCTCCCACTATTCACCAGGTAGGGCCCTTGCCTTGTGACCACAGAACAGTTACCCCCACCCCGTGGCTAAACATACTCAGTGGTAGTGCCCCAGAGTTTCCCTGGAGAGAGAATCCCAGAGGTATCCAACAGCACCTCTGCCCCTGCCACAGCAGGGTTCTATTACTGTTACCCTTGTTATGGGGAAAGAAACAAAGAGCCTGAGGGCTACACCTGAGCCTATAGCATGCCACAGTCACCATATGGAGAGGAGACTAGTCTTTCTTCCCAGTGAGTCCTCATTCCCCTTGTCCCCAACAAGCCCCAAGTTCATTCCAGCAGTACAGGTGCCTCACCTCACTGGCTAAACTCTCTCAGTAACAACAGCTCCACATTTCTCGGAGGTGGACCCCCCAGGGGCAACAAAAAGCCCCTCTGCCACTGCTTCTGCAGTGGTACTAACCCCACTACACTTGGACTAATGAAGGAGCAAAGACCCTAAGTGTCCTATCCATACTATCCGTATGCAGCTCCAGTGAGCTGCAGTTCACCCAAGCAGAGGAGGCCAGTCTGCCTCCCATGGGTCCCACCCACTGCTCATCACCAGGCAGGGAACCCCTGGCTTGCGCCCGTAGCACCAATCTCCCATCTCAGACTGATGGCACTGAGCAATTGCTGACCTGCATCTCTCTGGAGTGGGTCCCCCAGTAGACAAGTAAAAGACCCTTGGCCACAACCACTGCTAAGGTCCCTTCCTCTGCTCTCTCCAAGTTGTGGAGGAAACATAAACCCTGAGATCACTCCTGGCCCAGCCAAACTGTGATGTATAGTCCACACTCACGTGGGAGAGGAGCCCACACTATCAGAGCGTTGAGAGGGAACACGGCTGCAACTGTGAAGCAATATAGGGGAGCCACTCAACTGAGAAAGAGTCTATCAACTGACCAATATGTCTACCTACCAACTACTGGATCACACTCCAAAGCTTCAACACAAAACTTATCTCACTAGCATCACCCCCTGGGAAACCAAAGACAAGAAGTCTGCTTCAAAAATTACCCTGCACAAAGCATCAACCCTGTGAAAACACACAGAACTCACTAACTGTAATCAATCTACACCACAGTTAAAGGAATACTGACACAGAGATGAGAAAGAACCAATTCAAGAACTCCAGAAACTCAAATGGCCAGAGTGTCTTCAGTTCTACAAATGACTACACTACTTCTCCAACAAGGGTTCTTAACTAGGCTGAGTTGGCTGACGTGAAAGAAATATAATTCTGAATATGAACAGAAGCAAAGATCATTGAGATTCAGGAGATGTCAAAACCCAATCCAAGGAAACTAATAATTACAGTAAAATAATATAAGAGCTGACTGTCAAAATAACCAGTATAAAAAAGAGCCTAACTGACCTGATAAAGCTGAAAAATACACTATAAGAATTTCACAATGCAATCACAGGCATTAACAGCAGAACAGACCAAGCTGAGGAAAGCATCTCCAAACTTGAAGACTGGCTCTCTGAAATAAGACAGTCAGAAAAAAGGGGGGAAAAGAAAAATGATGAACAAAACTTCTGAGAAATATGGAATTATGTAAAGAGGCCAAATCTATGGCATCCCTGAAAGGGATAAGAAGAAAGCAAACAACTTGGAAAATGTATTTCAGGATATAATCCATGAAGGCAACCCCAACCTCACTAGAGAGGCCAGCAGTCAAATTCAGGAAATAAAGAGAACCTCTGCAAGAGTCTACACAAGATTATCTCCAAGACACATAATCATCACATTTTCCAAAGTTGAAATGAAAGAAAAGACTTAAGGGCAGCAAGAGAGGAAGGACAGGTCACCTACAAAGGGAACCCCATCAGAATAACAGCAGACTTCTCAGCTGAAACCCTACAAGCCAGAAGAGATTGAGGGCCTATATTCAACATTCTTAAAAAAATCTTCAACCAGTAATTTCATATCCAACCAAACTAAGCTTCCTAGGCAAAGGAGAAATAAGATTCTTTTTAGATAAGCAAATTCTGAGGGTGTTGATTACCACCAGACCTGCCTTACAATAGATCTTGAAAGCGGCACTAAATAAGCCACTGGTTATTCAAGAAAGATTTTAACATTCATCTGTGTTTTAGTCACCAAGTGGTTGATAGCCAGAATCATAAATGCTGCTCTGTGATTACTATCAAACTGAGTATTTCAAAAATATGATCATCTAATAGTAATAACAAAAAAGGTCCAGCACTTACACAAATCAATACAAGTATCTTAAAATACTTGACACACAATCATGAAACATCAAGTTTCAGTGGATCTTGATTGATCTTGTTCCTTTAAAATAATGATGGTCTGTTCTTCAACTTAGACTGAAGTATAACCAGAAGTAGGGTAGGACTGGGACTGAGAAATACAATCAACTACAACTTGCAAAAAGATAAACTATAGCAAACATAATATGTAGCGAAAGTATCTAAGCTCCAGTTACTTTAACACCAGCTTCATAGAGCCATCACATTACAGGAAAAGACCAGAGCAATACTCATTCTCCATATCAGTATTTCATGTTTCACAGTTTACGTATTTGAAAGAGAAGACTATAACTGTTTCAGAAACTCATAGAGTTTATAAATCTTGACCCATCTGTATCCACTAGTATGCTTTCTAATTCTGACCTACAATCAGCTTTCACTAACCCCAGGCCTTTTAAGCTGATAAGTATCCTTGATCTCTCTCCTTTTGGAGACCACACTCAGATCCTGGGAGGATTGCGTTCTCTCTTATTCAGCAAATTTATAGAGATCAGCTTTGAATAATCAACAAATTTCACTGGTGACCTTTGTATGGAGATTTTGACAAATAACTTTATAATTGATGTGATAATAAAAATAATGATGATATGAGTTTTTTCCTTGCCTAGAGATTAATTAAATACGTAACCTTGTTATTCCTTCAATGGTACTTTGGTCCTCATCCTTAATTGGTGAGTTGGGGGCTTGTACCCCACATTTATATTCACGTGGAGTTTATCTCCTTTGCTGTTACACAAATGACTGGATATTAATTTTGTTATAAAAAATTATCAGTCTCTGAAAGTCCATAAAAAGCCTTTTAGTATACACATTCACAAAATCATTTCAAGAACTTCTTAAAAGTAGTTAAGCTGTTTCCCACTATGCTTATGGGAGACTTTAACGTGGACTGTAAATGGACTCTAGGGTTGATGATCTTTAAAATGGACTGACTATCCCTATTTTTTTCCTCCAGAGTTGTATTCATGAGAAATCTATAGAGAGGCCTTTGAATTGTTACAGCATTTTACGATCATTATCAAGTTAATTTGTGTGCCACTCCAGTGAGAGAACCAAATACTGCTACCCCTTTTTAACAAATGAAGAAAGTGAAACATAATAGAGGTCAAATTTCATTTCCAATCCACTATACAAATTAAGAGGATTTTTTTCTATCCCTCTCTCCCAGTCATCTTCAGAGTAAGGGTAGACTCTTGCACTCATAGTATTGTTATTTGTTCCAAATCACTAGTGTCCAGACACAGAAGAGAAATTCATAATGTTTAGAACATGAATCTATCAGTGGGAATAATCCCATTAATGGGATTATAATATGTTTTATCTGTAGAGATCAATACAAATACTAATTTGCTGTTTCAGCATAAAGCATCACATGAATCAACTGCTCAACACACGTAATGGCTCCAGTAGTGACAAAACGGTTCATCCAAGAAAGCAAACAGTCCCTCCATTAAACTATCCCCAACTACTGCCAGTGAGTCTTCATAAAATAATATTTTCTAATTATAGCTTCATCTAATAATTTAAAAAACTTTTCTTCATTTCCTTTTTTATAACAACAGTCAGAGAAATTGAGTTGGCATGGAGTATATGCAGATGAGAGCTAGATTGTGCCGTGATAAACTATGTTTACCAATCAAAGTGAAATAGCCCGTGGATTTTACATACATTGCCTCATTTATTACTTATAACAATCTTGATGTAAACAGGACACATATTATTCTCTGTTGAATCAAACAGGGAAACCGATACACAAGGTGCTTATGCTACTTTCCTGAAACAAGTGACAGTGGAAGTAACCCATACTCTTGACTGGAAGTGAAGTCTCCAACACATCACTACCTCTCATGTCTAAAGCATTCTCTAAAGTCCGATGACCACAACTCTTGGTACAACTTGTCCTGGTAAAAGCAAGTCTGTGATCACTATCATGTGAATAGAATATATTAGCTTAAAAGCAAAACTTCCAAAACCTATTGCCACTTTAAAGGAATTCCTCATGTACAAATTAACTGCCACTTGAATGTTTTAGATCACTGTAATATCCTGTAGAGGTACTTAATGCCACCCTGCTGATCCGTTTCAAAAAGTACAATTTTGATGCTAGGAATATTTTTTTTCTTCTGTATTTTACATTTCCAAAATGTGATACTATTCTCTCTAAAACATTCACATTATTTTATATTCTAAAATACACTTCTGCATTTCAATTTTAGCACAGAGGGTCAACCTTATTAATACCCCAAGAAATGTATTACCGGTTTCTTTACTGCTTTAACATGCATTGTAGTTATCTTCTATTATCATAAACACTTAGTCATAGTAGAGGAATTCTTAATATCACATCTGTAATGTATATCTGAGCCAGCTCTTCTGCATTAGACAAAATTATTTTGAGAAGTGAATGGGGTCCACTCTTCAAAGGCACACATTTTGAGAAATTTTGCATAACTGTGGTATACAGCAGTTAAGAGCATGTCATTTAGTAACTGAGGTACTTGAATTATTAAACATGTCTATTACCTCAAGTCTCCTGGAGTGTGTTCCACAGGTAAATAGGGCTATGGAATTTAGCTAACGGAAATAAAGCTTAGAAGCTTAAATATATGACTAAAATATGTTTAAGCATAAAAGGAGAAATAAAATATTCTAACAATCAGGAAAATAGATTTTTTTTTAAACCTTAGGTAAAAGGTTAATAAATAACTCATAAGAACAAATTAGCAAGGAATGCAGTGCCTAGTCAAGGAAACTTCAGATAATAACAATAACAGCTAACATTTATTGAGTATGCTGGATATTGCTCAGCATTTTACATATACTATCTCTTTTAATCCTCACACAAACTCTAAGGTAGTATTACTATCTGCATTTTATACGTGAGAAAATACACTGGAGTTCACATTAATCTGCTAGGGCTGCCTTAACAAAGGACCACAGAAAGGGTGGCTCAAAAAACAGAAATTTATTGTTTCACACTTTCGGAGTCTACAAGTCTAAAATCACAGTGCTGGCAGGGTTGGTTCTTTCTGCAAACTGTGAAGGAAGAATCTGTTTCAGGCCTTTCTCCTTCACTAATAGATCGCTCTTCTCTCTATGTGTATCTGTGTCCAAATTCCCTTTTTGTAAGAATATTAGTTGTGTTTCAATTACAAAGACTTGGAACCAACTGAAATGTCCATCAGTGATAGACTGGATTAAGAAAATGTGGCACATATACACCATGGGATACTATGCAGCAGTAAAAAAGGATGAGTTCATGTCATGGATGAAGCTGGAAGCCATCATTCTGAGCAAACTATCACAAGGACATAAAACCAAACACCACATGTTCTCACTCACAGATGGGAACTGAACAGTGAGAACACTTGGACACAGGATGGAGAACATCATACATCAGGGCCTGTCATGGGGTGGGGAGAGTGGGGAGGGATAGCATTAGGAGATATACCTAATGTAAATGATGAGTTAATGGATGCAGCACACCAACATAGCACATGTATACTTATGTAACAAACCTGCCCGTTTTGCACATGTACCCTAGAACTTAAAGTATAATCAAAACAAAACAAAACAAAAGAATATTAGTTGTGTTTAATTAGAGTCCACCCTAATGACCTCGTTTTATCTTGATTACCCCTATAAAGATCTTATCTCCAAATAAGATCACATTCTGAGGTACTAGTCTTGATCCAATAGATGTTTAGGATATCTACTGTGTGCTAGGAAATACGCCTAGTGTTCTGGAGAGAAAGAAATAACAATGCAATATCTGGTAAGAGATAAGGATGCATTATCTGGGCCCTCCTCCCCTCTCCAAAATGAGGTCAAGATTAGCCCAGCTACCTAAACTCTGCCAAGGAGCCAGAACAGGGCAAAGGTCTGTAGAATCCAGATTAAAGCAAGGAATTCCCATGATGAAAGATGGGTGAGATAAGCCAGAAACTGTATATACTTACACAAGAAGTATATGCTCCAATGCCCAGGAAGACAAGAACCAGGGTTGAGTTGAGACCCTATGAGACCAGGGAGATGAGATGGAGATCAGAAAAATCAAGTTGTGATCAAAGAGGATGGGAGGGTTTTTGTAGGACTGCTTAGCATTTCATCAATTGGTAGTAGCTACAAGAGTTTAATGATGATATAATATAATCCTCTAAACAGGGCATGTTTTGGAATGAAAAGGGGTGTGTATTAGAGTTCTCTAGAGAGACAGAACGAATCGAATAGGTGTATGGTTAAAGGGGAGTTTATTAAGTATTTACTCATATGATCACAAGGTCCCACAATAGGTTGTCTTCAGGTTGAGAAGGAAGAAGAGCCACTCTGAGTTCCATAACTGAAGAACTTGGAGTCCGATATTTGAGGGCAGGAAGCATCCAGCAGGGGAGGAAGATGTAGGCTGGGAAGCGATACCAGTCTCTTCACATTTTTCTGCCTACTTAATTCTAACTGCACTGGCCGCTAAATAGATTGTACTCACCCAGATTAAGGGTGGGTCTGCATTTCCCAGCCCACTGACTCAAATGTTAATCTCCTTTGGCAACACCCTCACAGACACACCCAGGATAAATACTTTGTACCCTTCAATCCGATCAAGTTGACACTCAGTATTAACTGTCACAGGGTGTTATAAATAATTCAGTGGGGACAATAGGCATACATAGATGTTGTTTTAGGCCACTGAGAGGAATAGTTACCCTGGACAAAAACATAATGACTGATAGGGTTAGCTTAAGGGTTTTAATTTTAAGTTTTGAAAACAAGAAAGCACACAGTAGAATTCAACTTTATGAGCACCATTATACATCATATTTATGCACAAAGGAGGCATAGAGAAGAAGATAATGAACAGTGGATTGGGGCATAGAAGGAGTATCTTCTCAGTTGAGTTTTGATTGACAAATTAGAATCCCAGCTATGAATGAAGAAATGGAAAGGCTTTCCAGAGCAAGGAAATAATATTGCAGTAGCATGGAGGCAGAAATATTACAATTAGTTGTAGGATTCATTCCTTTACTTAACAAATATTATTTAAGTACCTATCATGTGAAAGACACTGATTAAAGCACCAGGGATCAGAAGTTACCAATATAGTATAGATACTTACATTCTATTAGAGGAAGACAGGCAATTTTGGAAAAGTGGTTCATCCTTATTAATAAATGAGTAATGAAGATACTGCTATTTCCTTTATTGCTATTTTTAAAATTTATCTTTAAAGACTTAGTAATATTAGAAGAATGTATATCACGTCTCTAATAGATGTCTAAACAAGCTCTCTTCCATCATACAAAATTATTTTGGGTAATAACCAAATGTTTATGTAATTCCAGGTATATATCTAGAAAATGAAAGAAAGTATACATAAGATGTGAGAAGACCAGGGATGGCATTTTAGATGGGACCGTCTGGGTATCTGACTAACGTTGACTGCATCCCCTCTCATACTGTTGCCAATCTTTTCATCGTAATGACATGAAAAGTACAAAACAAAAATAATGTTGAGATATTCCTAGTTTGCTTTATGTGCTCTGCCTAGAAGGTAGGTCATTTTGACTTTCCACACAGTCGTAATTAGCAAAACTGGTATTCTTCACTCATATTTGGTAGCAGAAAACAGATTTTTTTGTTTTTTGGTATAAAATAACAGACCATTTTTCTAGGAAAATTCCCGGTAGTCCGGGAATGGTTCTGTAGTCCAGAAAATGGAAGGGATCCCACTGGTCTTTGATTAAAGTGTTTAAATGGCACTGTTTACATAGTCATAATGAATCGGAATCAAGCCAGTGGCTTAACCCCACAGAAAACCCCTGTTAGATTAGTCCATCTGAGATATTTACTTTCGTTCTCCTCCTTCCATCTCTTTCTTCTTTCATTTATTTTCCTTTCTTTCACCTTTAATTTTTTTCTTTCTTTTACTGTCTCCTTTTTGATTAGGTAAATATATTGAAGAGATCAGCACACGACAACAGATTTAAGGAGAGGATTTACAAGGATTATTATTCTACCTCAAGACAAATGTAGTAATTTAAAAAAATAATTTTTGTACCTTTTCCTGTGTTAAATAAGGAAGGCCCAGTTATGTTGATTGGAAGAAGAACCGTAATTTAATGTTTACATTCTCTTGATAAGAATAAAAAATGGTATTGTGGCAGGAGCTAGGAAGATCAGACTTCTCGTGAAGATTTTCTACACCATCCCCATAAAAATAGTTTCACGGCATTGTGAACTGATTGATGCTGCTGTTGTGACCCTGAGGTAGGGCCTGATAGGAGACAGGGCTGGAGAGACTGGCAAGAGTACGATCAAAGAGGGGCATGAATGGCAGTTGGAGGTGTTTGAATGCTATAAAAGGAGAGAAAAAAAGGATGAGAAATGATAAATTTGGGGATTATGCATTCTTTTATCTGTAGCACTTTAGACAATATCTGGCAAGAAATATCTTGAATAGATACAGTAGAATTTCTAACATTCAGATAAATATTCTGGGGGGAAAAAAGGCACATTGAAAGGTTTTAAATATGGCTGTCCTTAATCTAAGCTCTTTTTTTCCCCAAACAATAAGATTTGGATTTTAACATCTCTTTTATGAAGTTGTACAGGCACTTCCCACAAATACCATTTGCTTAAATGCAGACGAGCCACTGTCTTTTTGGCTTAACCTTTACCCAGCAGTACGAGTAATCTGACAGCATAAGCAAGAATTACTAAGAGCAAAAACCTTGCATTAGACTTGTATCTACATTGTCAATCTCATTTATTTGCTTACCCCAAATCATAGATATGACCATGTAAAATTAAACCATCTATGTCTAATCGGAAGCAGGTGCTCTTAGAGATGGTCTCTTCCAGCCCTGCTAAATAGATTGTAAGTTTTAGTTTTTTTCTGGGACTAGGAAAATAAACTATGCCTTTTGTCTTAACTAGTGTGCTTCTTTTCTTCATATTTTCCTTTCCTTTTCTTCATTTTCAAATTCTGTATCAATCTAATAGAAGGAAGTACCGCTTTAATTTTATTACTGACTGTATAAATAGACCTTCCTGTATGTTTGTTTTTTAAGTGTAAAGGAAAGCTTCATTAAATACTATCTCTATAATCACAGTAATAATAATATGACCATTCCATGCTGCTTTATGTTTTTATTATTTTCTTTGCACATAAACTGTCAATAATTATAATACATCAAGAACAGTATTCTGTAAATTATAGTAATGTACTGTACTTCTTCGACCTTTTCAATATTGTGTGATTTCATTGGATGGCCTCTCTATTTATAGCCCTGCTGAGTAGAGGGGAAGGAATGAATATCCTGCTGCTAATGAAAATATCATATATTGAAGGAGTCAAAGGAGGATACTGTCTTGGTCTGGATGACAATATTAACAAGATATACAGCCTTAGGCGTTGTAATTTTGATAAATCATTCTCCTGACAAAGATATAATGTGATTAGAAAATTGCCAAAGTTAGTTAATTTACTGAAAAGGCTTGTACCCTGGTCAAAAAGAGCAAAAAGAGTGTGATGATTTTATTTTAAAATCTCATTAGAGTTTAAAGTCACATTACTTATAATTCTCTATCAACATTTTACATGGTATGTTTAGTACTTACATCTGTAGGTAGCATTAAGAATAAGGGGGAATTTCCTTGAATAGCCTTAAAGAAAAATAATCCAGTGCATTTTCTTTCATTGGAATTATTGCCTTACTTTTCCCTTTTGAAAACAAGCAATGTATTCTTTAGGTTTTATAACAAATGGTTCTAGTGACTGAGATAATGTTTAAAAAATTATATTATTATTCATACTGCTGTCTTTTTGGCTGCGTGCATATGCCAACACATGCCAGGTTGCCTGACTAAAGAATATGTAATGTCGTTTCTCACTATTATGAGCTCTTCATTAAACAAGTCGTTATTATTGTTATCCACTTATTTAATAATATTCCTTTAGATTGCAGGAAAGGGAAGGAGGATATAAGCCAATTTATCCCAACAAAGAGAACCTCTTCTGTGTCAGTTTGTGTGACTACCTTGCCATTATTTAGAAGGAACTTTTGCCCTGAGAATGTGTAGAAGAGAAGATGAGCTTTCTTGCAATCCTTGCTAATTTTCATGATACATTAGTGCATGCAGGAGCAGTCCTAATTAATACAATGACCTGGCTCATTTTGCTGGCATCTGAACTTTGTACCAAGACAGCAGTGCATTCTTTATAGCCCAAGCTTTTAGAAACATGGCTCTGCACACTTCCACTCTATTCTTAGTAGTTTTTTTTAAAACTCATTGTAAATGAAGAGCTTGTACTTCAAGGAGACCTGCAACCTCCCCTTCTGTGAAGCAGCAGAGATCTACTCTGCTGTACAAGTTCGTTTTCAATAAGTGTCTTGGATCTACTCATTTGAAAAGCTTATGAGAAGCCATTATGCGTTAAAGGGTTTTAGGCAGGTTAGGTATGATTTATAACATAAGGTGGAATTAGACAGGTTTAGTTTGATTAAACAGCACATCTGTTGGGGTGGTGGAGGAGAGATTTATGAAGTAAAATCAAGTTAAAGGGAGAAAAATGAAATAGCTATGTGTAGTATGAAAAAGGGTAAACAAAACCTAAATGATTGAAGATACTTAATCATGTCCGTGAATATAGCCTTCTGAATTCCTAATATATGCTCAGGTACTTTCAAAACCTTGTCTCGTTTCATCCTCAGGAAGATTCTCCAAGATAACCTGCTATTCCCATTTACAGAAGAGGAAAATGAGCTTCTGAGAAGTTGAATGACTTACTTGAGGACAAACAGCTAGGCTGAAACAGAGCCATGAATCAAACCCAGATTGTTGGCATTGTGTTTTCCTGTCTCTAAAGTCTATACTCTTCATTTCTCTATAATGATGTACGATTCGTTAGTCTATTTCTCTCAGACTGCTCACATGTGGCAGTGCCTTGAGTCTCACCTAAAGTGGTAAAGATATTTCAATCTGCCCAGTACAAATAAACAAGTTGAAATTCCTGCTTAAGCATAAGTTTTCTACAACATAATGAGACACCTATAGGGTACCATATCAATCAAGCAATATTTCTTTAGCACCGAATGTCAGCATGCTTCTTCCCTTATTCCCCACACTTAGATGCATATATAGCAAACAAATCCCTATTAATGTTTATACATATTATTTATACCCTGTCTTGAACAAGAAAGGATTTCAGTTGGCTTCTCCGTTGAAATTCTTTACTGTAAATACTAATACTTTCATTTGGATACAGGAGAACTGTTATCTTTACTATTTACCTGGTTACAAAAATATAACAGCACAGACTTGCAAAAACTATGAGAGGGGAGAGATTGATATTTTTAGTCAGCAAAGCATTCCTGACAATAAAGGTAATCACTCTGCCTTTCCTTAAGACTGATCCTGTACTGTTAAAAATTACAGTAAATATTATTTTATCATAAAGTGCAGGACTCAGATCAGAAATACAACTGGGCTAATCCAGATTAGCTGATTCTTTTATCTCTACTGCCAACATGGTACTCTGCTGGATGTCATAACCACTTTAGAAGAATTTATTGAATATTCAAATGGTAATCGGGTAGGATGCTTATAACTGAAGAGATTTTGTCAAAATAGTGTTAGCTATCCAAGTTAAAAACTTTTTAGGCCAGGTGCGGTTGCTCACACCTGTAATCCTAGCACTTCAGGAGGCCAGGGCGGGTGGATCATGAGGTCAGGAGTTCAAGACCAGCCTGGCCAACATAGTGAAACCCTGTCTCTACCAAAAAATACAAAAAGTTAGCCAGGCATGGTGGCAGGTGCCTGTAATCCCAGCTACTCAGGAGGCTGAGGCAGAAGAATCGCTTGAATGTGGGAGGGGGAGGTTGCAGTGAGCCGAGATTGTGCCATTGCACTCTAGCCTGGGCAACAGTGTGAAACTTCATCTCAAAAAAAAAAAAAAAAAATCTTTTTAATATGAGGGTGGTGGCTCATGTCTGTAATCGTAGCACTTCAGGAGGCTGAGACAGGAGAATTTCTTGAGGCTAGAAGTCCAAAACCAGCATGGGCAATATAATGAGACTCTGTCTATATAAAAAATTTAAATTTTTTAAAAAATCTTTTTTTCAAAGAAAACAAGTACTGTAATGATTTTAATTGTTTGAAGTATTTAACTACAAAAAATGAGAAATATAATATTATTTTTCTTTGTTTATTTCCCAAATCTCATTGATTTCTGTACATATCTAAGAGATTGTGCAGATTTTTTGTTGTACAATTTCACAGAATCAGTTTTCTTTATGGTAAGCGGATTATTAACCAAACTTGATATAGTATAATATGAGGTAATTCCACTTGGTTGCAACAAATTTAACCAGTGTATTAAGTTAAATCAAGTTACAGTAAATAACATCACATTGCATTGCAAAATCATTTTATTTATCTTTACATCAATGCATAGAACAATTATATTTCAAATGGTGAATTGTAAAATTTTAGCATTATATATTGGTGCTATTTTAAACCTACATGGGGACAAGTAGCAGAAAAGGGTTCTTGATTTGTGTCCTTAAATATTCTTATATGGAGAGGAAAAAGTAACAAGACTAAGAGAGTATTTGCTACCTAAAGGCAAAGACCCAGTAGGCTGGGCAGACTGTTTAAACACCATTATGTCTGCTGTGTGTGATACTTGGCTAAACCATTAAAGAAAATCTACAGCATGTGAGTTCCCAGGTCTTTCTGCTGAGTGTTTCTATTGGAAGATATTCACCACCCAGCAGTTCCAAACACTGAATTATTCAGTGGAACCTCAGGCAGCTTTTGCTTCAGTGGTGAGCATATAGAATGTTATATCTCCCTACACCTATCTGTGAGCTTCCTTGATTATGGGCTCTGCTTAGTAAGGAAAACAGCCCTACACATTTTACTTCTGCTGAAGCTTGGTAAAGAGATTGTATATAGTACAATTGTTTTGTTTTGTTGTTGCCATTTTAACTAATTTGGCATTTTCAAGGGTACCTACTAGCAGTGTTAGAGATAAGTATCTGTCAGTTCTGTGGTAACTGATTCCTGTCAGAATCTATAACTTGACTACGGAAAAAGTCTCTTTGAGCTAAAATCTGATATGCATATATCTCAGTCTGAAGGAAGAGTAGAGGGGAAAAAAAGTGAATTCTTCATCTGCTGGTTGATTCTAGCCACACATTTGTCTAAAACCACACAAGATAATTTTTATTATTCTAATCTTTTATTTTAAATTAGGGAAATCAGGGGATCTCAATTTTCTGGCACATATATTTGATATGCAAAAAATAACTATTAAGAATAAGTAGAGTTTAAAACGTGGAATTTGGTCTCTTTAATCAATTTCAGTATTTCATCTCAGATTCTTCAACCTCAGAGTCAACACTTGGCAGGTTTATATGTCAACCAGCAATATTTTGGGGTTAAATAATTTGAAAATAGTTTGATGCCTGTTTAAGTGTTTGGGTTTTAGTCTTGTCCTTAAGAAGTTTATATTCTATCCAGAGTGATAAAATGCATCACGAAATATACAGCAAAGTAATCACAAGTTAATAATACGCTGTAAATTACCTCTCCTTTTCTCCCAGTTTTGGCTTTACTGTTTCTCCTTGGACTCTCAAAATTGTTTTCTTTTTTTCTCTTCTGATTTCTTCACAAACTTCTCTGCTCTCCTTCCTACTTCTAGATACCCAAATGTTATCAAGTCTTGGAAAGAAAAAAATAACGTCATTTTAAGTAAATAAGATTATAAATAACAAGCCCCTAAAGAATGTCTAGCTTATAGCACATCTCCATAAATGGTACATGTGTTTGTATTATTACTCTTACAATCAATTTTATTATTATACATAAAAATACTCTTGAGTTAGCAAGAAAGAGTAAGTGAATGTTTTGATAATAATCAAACCAAAATTATTGAGCCTTTACTCTGGGAAAAAATATCCTACTTATTTAGAGTTTAGGCTTTCTTAATTATGTTACATTTACCTGAAGACCCAGTTTCATTTTTCCCACACCTGTACTTGTCAGGACATAAAGAATATTAGAAGCTGCATTTCCAGAGAATAGTCTGGAATTTGCTCCATTATTCTAATCCCATTCTCACTACTTGAAAGGATGTGGAAAACTCACACTCACCAAAACACAGCTTTCCTATTTCTTTCACTGGGATATGCTTCTCTTCACCACTTAGGACTTCTTATCTTCATTAGATCTAGAGCTCTACAATTGCCCCCTAATTGGAATCTCACCCAACTGTTGTCAACTCTTTCTCTATCCCTCATTTTCCTCATTTTGACTGGGCTGCTTCTTCTAAATAGTAGAAAAATATCCAAATAAGTATTGCTACCTGTCGCACTTTTAATACCATGTAGCTAATATTTTTTCCCCTGTGTGATGGGATCTCTTGAATATGACCTCTGGTCTGAGTAAGTATGGTTTACCATGCTTATTTAAACCTTGTAAATTAGGTCGTTGGCCATTCCATGATACTTGGTCCTATATCTAGGTTGGTTATTTTAGCCAAGGTTTAAGCTTCCTTCCCTCCCTACCATCCTGGAACCAATCTTAGAATTTCCTTTGCTAACTGGCAAAGACAGATCTCTAGTGAGATTTGAAGCATATAAAATATGAGAAGAGGTCTTTTTTGTTAAGACAATAAGGCAAAATTGTAAATTCAACATTAAATATAGGGTCTTGAGAGAGCCCCAGGCAAATTAGGGGACTGACTTAAAGTTTAAGCATTGTTTGCTTAATGATAAATATGCTTGTGCCTCTGAGAAGTAAAGAGTGCAATTAATGGCACCAAAATATTTCATCCTGGGACAGTGTTGTAAACCAAACATGTAGTTGATTCAGTCAAAGTTGTTGTTGAATGTTTTTAGCTTGAAATTACTTTTGACTTACAGAACAGGTGCAAAAATAATACAGTTTCTATATATCCTTCACCCAGCTTCCTCTAATGTTAATATGTTACATAGCATAGTGCAATTATCAAAATTAAGTCAATATTGGCACAATGCTATTAACTAAACCTCAGACTTTATTATTTGGTTTTCATCAGTTTTTCCACTAATGTCTTTTTTCTGTTTTAGGAATCGATCTAAGATGGCAAAGAGCATTTCATTATGATGTCTTATTAGTCTCTTTCAAACTGTAATATTTGCATAGTCTTTCCTTGCTTTTCATTACCTTGACACTTTCGGAGAATACTAGACAATTATTTTATAGAATGCCCATCACATGGAGTTTTCTGCTATTTTCTCGTTATTAGATTGAAGATTTGCTGTTTGTAGCAAGAATACCACATAAGTAATATACTCTTCTTAGTGCATTATATTAAGAGGTACACGATGTCATTTTGTTACTACTGGTGATAATAATGATCTCTTGCTTAAGATAGATCTCTTGCTTCTGGGGTTTTCAGCAGTAAACTTACCATTTTTTTTCTTTTTAATTTAGTAACTATCTGCAAATATTCTATTTCTTTTCAAATTTTTGTCCACTAATTTTAATATTCATATGTTTTCCTTATTTCTTCTGCATTTATTAATTAAGATTCTTCTGTAAGACAGCAATAATTGCTAGAGGCAAGATCCACCATTTATTTATTTGTTCAATTACGTATTTATTACACAATGGGCTCATGAATATTTATTTTATTCTGTGGGTTATAATCTAGTATTATCACTATTTTCTTATTCAAATTGTTACAGCTTTGGCCATTGGGAGCTTTTAAGTGGGCTTCTATGTCAAAAGTAATTTTGCAATAATTAGTCTCTTGTGTTTTTCAAACATTTTGAATAGAACACTTACTCCACAATCAAATTTCTTAAACTCTCTCTGTGTTCCCTCCTATTCAGTGACCTTACACAAAGTAGCTGCTTCTATACCTAAGTTCTCAAGCCTGCCCCAATTCTTCCAGCCCTTGTACCAGTGTGTTTCCCATAGTCCTCTTTTGCTCCTCCTTGATACCTGACCCTCCATTGCAAAACCCCAAGAATAGTCCTTCATAGGAGAGTCTTGGAAGGATTATTCTCTTTGGCTGCCAAAATGGGAAGAAAGACTATTTTTTACTCGGCTCATACCTATATACCCAGCCTTCCAATAAGTTCTCAGCATTATTTTATCCCTCACAACTTGCCTTATTCCTCATTTTAGAAATAAACTGAAATTAAGCGGTTTGTCCAAAGTAGCACTGCTAGTAAGAGGAAATTCAAGGATTAAAATAATTTTGACTGTACTCTATGCAGTAATACGTCTCATAGAGTTGGGCAACACTATCTTAGCTATGTGGATTGTAAAGAATGACTATGACTGCAACAGACAGAAATCAGGGGAGGGGAATTATAGGTGGGCCACAGCATGGATAACTACATGAAAATAAACGGAGTTACTATGAAAAAATTGCTACAGTGTTCCGAATTTCAACATCATAAAACTTGTTCTTTTAGTAAGAGGTTTTGTGAGGATATACTTTTGGGCATAAAAGCACAAATAGAAAATCAAGAAAACCAATTTTTTTCTTTTTTGAGACAAAGTGTCACTCTGTCGCCCAGGCAAGTGCAGTGGCGCGATCGCGGCTCACTGCAAGCTCCGCCTCCCGGGTTCACACCATTCTCCTGCCTCAGCCTCCCTGAGGAGAGACGGTGTTTCACCATGTTAGCCAGGATGGTCTTGATCTCCTGACCTCGTGATCTGCCCGCCTCGGCCTCCCAAAGTGCTGGGATTACAGGCGTTAAGCCACCGCGCCCAGCCAAGAAAACCAATTTTTAAAAGTCTCAAAAAAAAAAAAAAAAAAAAAAAAGTATCTTTATGTTAGAGGAAAATTTCATGTGCTTTAAGTTCTAAGCAGAACTAAAAATTTGACGATTTCTGATTAAGAGGTTTTTTTGATGTTTTGTCAGAGATAGTTCTGGATTTTGGGGTTGGGTATACCTAGCACTTCTTTGCAACAATCAGAAAAATTAAGCCCTTGATTTTTAAGATCCCTAACTCCAACTTTTAGAAAATGATGGATCACCTACCAATCCATTTCATTCAAAAGATGTAATTACAATTGCCCTTTCCTTAATTACTTTAGATAATCATGATTTATTTGAATATGTTGTGAATGTACAATGATTTATGTTATTTATCATAATGGTGTTTGAAGCTTAAAAACATATATACACATCATGTATGTTCACATTATTATAGTTTAAAATATTCAAATGTTTTATGCCCATTCTTTGAATATAACTTGTAAAAAGAGGATGATATTGACACATTTCCATAGGCTATCAACTTGGAAGGTTGAAATTGCTAAAGTTTCATAAGGCAACTATGAAAGTGCAGAGAATAGTATTGCAGAAATGAAGGATAAAAATGACATTATGCTACGTTACGTAAACCTCACAGAGGAAATGCTTAAGACACACAAAATGGCACCATACTGTCTGCATAGTACAATGCCTATATGTCTCAGAACTCTGTTCCAGATTCTCACATGAAGGAAAACAGCCTCTGTCTTCTTTGGCTCCCTAGAATTATTGCTTCTCCTTAGAAACATACCTTGTTCAGAGTATAGGGCCTGATTTCAGAAGAAAGGGGGCAACTTAAGCTGGATTGGATCAATGAAGGATTTATAAGAAAAGTATTTAAAACGAACTTTAATAATAAGATAAAGATTTGGAAGTTCTGAAATGATGATGTGAAAGTAAAGAGTAGGGAAGATTTTCAGACAGAGGGAACAGCATAAACAAAGACTGGGAAAACATGGGACATATATAAAGAGTAGACAGCAGTATAATGAGAAGTAAATTTAGAAAAGTAGAATCTAATTAGATTTCCAAACTAAGGAATTTGCATTTTCCTCTGTAAGCAGAGAAAAATAAATAGACACAGAAAAAGCTTTTGATAAAATCCATTATCCCTTTATGATAAAACCACTCAAAAAAGTAGGCATCAAGAGACTATTCCTCAATATATTAAGAGCCATCTATGGCAAATCCACAGCCAACATCATACTGTACAGAAAACAGCTGCAAGCATTTCCCCTTGTGAATAGGAACAAGATAAGGAGCCCATTCTCACCACTCCTACTGAACAGAGTTCTGGAAGTCCTAGCCAGAACAACTAGGCAAGAGAAAGAAATAAAAGGCATCCTAGTAGGAAAATAAGTTAAATTATCTGTCTTTGTTATGATATGATTCTGTATCTAGAAAACCCTAAAGACTCCTCAACAGGCTCCTAAAACTGATAAATAACTTCAGTAAAGTTTCAGGATACAAGATCAATGTACAAAAATCAATGGAATTTCTATATGCCAATCACAGTCACACTGAGAGCCAAATCAAGAATACAATTCTATTTATAATAGCCACAAAAAATCATATAATACCTAGGAATACATTTAATCAAGAAAGTGAAAGATCGCTATAAGCAGAACTATAAAACACTGCTGAAAGAACTCATAAATGAAACAAAAAAGTGGAAAAACTTTTCATGCTCATAAACTAGAAGAAACAATATCATTAAAATGTCCCTACTGTCCAAAGCAACCTACAGATTCAGTGCTATTCCTGTCAAACTACTGATATCAATTTTCACAGAATTAGAAAACACTATCCTAAATTCATATGGAATGAAAAATGAGTCCAAATAACCAAAGTAATCCTAAGTAAAAAGAATAAAGCCAGAGGCATCACATTACCCAATTTCAAAATATAGTATAAAGCTACAGTAACCAAAAGAGCATGGTAATAGAACAAAAACAGACACATACCCAATAGAACAGAATAGAAAAGTGAGAGGCCACATACCTACAGCCATCTGATTGCTGATAAAGCCAACAAAAATAAGCAATGGGGAAAGGACTCCATATTCAATAAATGGTGCTCGGATAGCTGGTAGCCAAATGCAGAAGAATACAACTAGATCCCTACCTTTCACCACATACAAAAATTAACTCAAGATGAATTAAAGATTTACATGTAAGACCTCAAACTGTAAGAATCCTAGAAGAAAACCTAAGAAGTGCTATTCTGGGCATTGGCCTTAGGAAAAAATGTATGGTTAAGTCCTTAAAAGCAATTGCAACAAAAACAAAAGTGGTCAAGTGGGAATGAATTAAACTAAAGAGATTCTGCACAGCAAGAAAAATAATCAACAGAGTACAGAGGCAACCTATAGAGGGGAGAAAATATTCACAAACTGTGCATCCAACAAAGGTATAGTATCCAGAATCTTTAAGAAACTTAATAAGCCAAAAACAACCCCTTTAAATAGTGTGGAAAAGACATGAACAGACACTTGTCAAAAGAAGAGATATGTGCAGTCAATAAACATAAGAAAAAACGCTCAACGCCAGAGAAATGCAAATTAAAATCACTTGAGATATCATCTCACAGCCGTCAGAATGGCTATGATTAAAAAGTCAAAAAGTAACAGATGTTGGCAAGGATGCAGAGAAAAGGAAATGCTTGTTCTCTGTTGGTGGGAATGTAAATTTGTTCCACTCCTACGGAAAACAGTATGGAGATGTTCATCAACAGTGGATTGGATAAAGAAAATGTGGTATATGTTCACCATGGAATACTACACAGCCATAAAAAATGAAATCATGTCCTTTGCACAACATGGATGCAGCTGGAAGCCATAATCCTAAGTGAAGTAACACAGAAACAGAAAGTCAAATGCTGAATATTCTTACTTTTAAGTGGGAGCTAAACAATGAGTATACATGGATATAAAGATGAAAATGATAGACACTGGGTACTGCAAAAGGGGCATGGAGGGTGGAGGGAAGTGTTGAAAAACTACCTACAGGGTCCTACATTCGTATTTGAGTTATGGGTTCACTAGGAACCCAAACGGCACCATTATGCAATGTGCACATGAATCAAACCTACACATGTACCTCCTAAGTCTAAAATAAAAAATGAAGTTATTAACCTATATTTTACAAATGGATAACAATCAAGCATTTATTAAGGGGATATATAAAATTGGCTTTTATATGCAAGTCACATTGATGTTTTTATTCTGAATCTCTGACACATGATACTTATTGTCTATATTATTCGTTTCCCATTTTAGCATGTATTTAGATGTTATATTTCACTAAAATTTAAATTGTAATTTTGTTTTAATTTCACTTTCGTATTGTTTATCTTATTTCTACTATTACATTGTAAAGTCATTCATTGAGGATAGGAAAGAAATATTATCTTTATACTTTTAATTTTCTCATCATACCTAGAATAATTAGTTAGCTATAGTAGAAAGATTAATAGGTGTTTATTTTTTATTGATAGATTGAACCAAAGACTGGGTCAATATTGAAGCCTGAGAAATTTCCAGTGAAGCAGGCATAGCAGCAGCAACTTTATTAGATTTTGTTTTTGGAAATGATCCCATTCATCGCCAATGTTGACATTTGTAAAAGCAGTTTTATTTCAAAGGGAATCTTCATTCTCTTTATTGAAAGAGAATTCTTGAGGGAAACCTGAAAACTCATGTTTTTCCTTTTGAGTCTAATCTGGATTAGAGTGATGACTCATGACAGACAGGTCAAATGGAAGGCTAACATATTAAAACTCAGAGTCTTCTTAGATTTCTGCAGGAAGAATAATAGATACCTGGATCAAAGTCATTCATGATACGATGATGAAACATCATATTAATGCAGGTATGTTCCTCCTAAACTCTTTTTATGTACCCACATTCCTTTTAAAAATATATATAGATATATAATTCTACCTTCCTATCTCCTGTGGCTCTAGAGATACAAAGTAATATAGATGTTATGTTTTACATAAGAATACTTTATTAAACTACTTGGTTTGAAACAGCTATGTGGTAAATTTCCTTCGGTACACAACAATGGTCTCAAAAATCACCTATCTATCCATCCATCCCTCCATCCATCCATCCATCCATCCCTCCATCCATCTCTGCATCCATCCATATGGATGGATGCCTTTCTTTGAAGAAGAAAGGCAACTGTCTATCATTGCTCCCTCTTTCCTGTAAGTAGGAGTCATTGAATAGCACTGACACAAGCATCTGCCCCCCAAATCAGTTATTTTTGTCATTTACCATCATCACTAACCTCCAAAACATTGCAGGGCATATTGTTGGCTTCTGTTTAAATATTGAACAAATTGAACAAATATTAAGCACTGCATAAGCAAAACTGTTTTCTTACAGATCTAGAATAAAAATAAGCCTATATTTCAAGAATTTGCCATTTAAAAAAATATGGGTGAGGTACTACTGAATTTATTTATGCAAGTCAACTGTTAATCTTTGTAGAGGGCTTTCAGAGGAACAGAGAGAAAAAAGTATATATGCAAATCACTTTGATATAAAGAAGAACATGTTGATATGAGTAGGACATAGGATTAGAAATCATAATAAAGGCTGTAACATTTCAAATAAGGACTGTATTAACTGTATTTTGGCTTATCAAACAAGATACCCTAGAAATAGTAGAAGTTGAGCTGGGTATCAAAGCCTGGTAGAATTTAGAAGTTAAATATTAAGAGATGGGGAACTACAGGCTGAGAAAATAACAGGGCCAAGTCACAGATATAGAAAAATCTAAGGGAATTTGGAGTCTTGAAAAAGCTAGGCCTCAATTTTGCTGAATTCGAAGCATTAATAGATGTTCATGTCAAATAATTATTTTGAGTGTTCACTATAACTAGTACCACACTCTATAATTCAATTGAGAAACTTCTTGCTTACAACCTTGCTCACTGATTCGAGTGTGTGTTATTGGCTGGCCTCACCTGCTTGACACCCTATTCCATCCCTTTCATCTTTTAGTTTGGCTCCTGTTTCTGAGAACATTTATCCTTGAACTTCTTATGTTTACTGTCCTCCTGTACTGTGGCAACCTCACTGGCATGATGAAAGGGCACATGCCATGTTCAAAGAACACTAAATTGATTATTGAGAAGAGAACATGTCTGTGGTCAAATCATGGGAAACAAGACTGAAAAGGGAAAATAGTAGAGGAGACTGAGTCAGATGGGTCTTATTCAGTGGGTCAGTATTACCTCAATTTTTTGGCCATGCTTTTCTACTGTATTGCACTTAGTCGTTCTTTAAATTGGCTCATTAAAAAAAAAAGTTGTAGTCATCTTGAGCAATATTAGCCATAAAATCATTGTTTAAGGTGATAAACTTCTTATGAACATTGTTAGAGATACATAACTACTAAAACCAATTACTTTTTTTCCATTATAACCAGTGTCACATGTCCTGTTTTTTGGTAAACACTGTAACAAATTAATGGACAGCTATTAAAACTTTAGTCAGATAATTTTAGCAAGATTTACTCTGTGGTAGTATATAAGAAGACTAGAGGTGAGAAAATAACAGTTTAAGGTGAATATATGGTTATGAGTCAATAAAAACCTACATTAGAGTCTTCACTAAAGGAGTAAATAAACAATGTGAGAGAAAATAAATAGGTCTTACTGATAATTTGAAGTAGTTGGCAAATGTAAAATGATGCTAAGTGTTGAGTCTGGGTGCCTAGGAAAATGATGGTAAATAGATGTTGACGTGGGTGTCAGTTGCTAGTGATGATAGCTGTAACCATAGGAGTAGCTGAGGTGTCTAAGGGGAAGTATGTAGAAGAAAAAAAATAGCAGAGGATTGAAGAGACAATCTTGAGGGCAACTTATATTTGTTCTGTGAAAGAAGGAACAAGAGGCAGCAACGGCAGTGAAGAAGGAATGATCAAGTATGTAAGGAAGGAATTGGTATAATATATTTATATGCACATTGAGAAAGAATGTCATTTAAAAATTATGTGGTAGCTGAAAATAGATCAAGTTATATTTTGTCAACATTTGACAGTGGCCAAAATGTTTTTTAAATTGGGCATCAAGAGGAGAAGTAAGGTGTCTGGTGAGACCATAAAGACCAGATCAAACACAGAATCTAGAAAAGTTGGTAACAGGCAGTTTGTGATAAAGGTATCTGACTGCAGATGGCCTGATAAAGGGACTGTGGTTCAGACGTAGGGGAATAGACAGGTGGAACAGGAAAAAGCTTGGCTTCAGTTGAGGAGGACATAGGGTCATGGAAATATCATTAGGGCAAGGATACTAACATGATAGGAGTAAAATTGAGACTCAGTAACCAGTATTAGTTTTCCAACATGACTAGGACCAAAAAAAGACAAAAACCTATAAAATACGTATCTTATCAATTTGATCATGTGGTTGAATAGAAACTAGGCTGTCAGTGTGATTTTGAAATATAGTGAATTTTGACTTTAAAAGCAAACAGCATTTAAATTCTCCAATCACTGAATATTGGTTGTGCCTGGTTATGAGGAGTCAGTTAAAGATACACAGTGACAAGGATATTTTATAGAATGCCAAAGTCATGCTGAATTTATTTCTTTTAATTGTGTTCCATATTCCCCTTTTATGAGCATTCCCATATAAAATGGTGCATAATATTTAATGAATACAGGCCTATAAGATCTCCAATTTAAATTCTAAGTAGGCACATGAAGAGAGTTCAATAAAATTATTTTATTGGTGCAAAGGAATGCACCCACAGATGCTTCCCTGCTTCTTTGCAGTTTAATTTTTTTTAAAATACAGAATCTGCTATGGTAACAGAGTAATTAATGTTGCCTGTCTCACAAGCAAAGTCTACTCACCAAATTTACAGCTAAAAACGCAGCTCCAATCAATTCTTACTGTGTCTTAACATCATGTTTTTCATCCCTATCTCATTCTTTTATTAATTAAATAAGATTTGTTATTTTCTGGCTTGCAATTCAGAGAGCTCACAGAACTTCCCTAGTCCAAAATTTAAAGGCTTTGTACTATTTTTACATTGAAAAAGAATCAATTTAGTTTAGTAAGAGATTATGTGCAGAGAGTAATGGTCTAATCAGAGACCTGAGGGCTTTGAAATATTAAGTTACATTTCTATTTCAAGTTAGTCTTCTTATCATCTTTTCCCCCATTAAACTGGGATCAAAGTAGAGAATGCCTTTTATAAAGGATTTAAATGGAGATGATCTCCAAGAAAGGCAATGGCTGATAAACAGCGTTTGTGCGGATGTGTTAACTAACAAGTAAAAGTCCCTTAGTGTATTTTATTTTTTCTTTTTTTTTGAGACGGAGTCTTGCTCTGTTGCCCAGGCTGGAGTGCAGTGGCCGGATCTCAGCTCACTGCAAGCTCCGCCTCCCGGATTTAGGCCATTCTCCCGCCTCAGCCTCCTGAGTAGCTGTGATTACAGGCGCCAGCCACCTCGCCCGGCTAGGTTTTTGTATTTTTTTAGTAGAGACGGGGTTTCACCGTGTTCGCCAGGATGGTCTCGATCTCCTGACCTTGTGATCCGCCCGTCTCGGCCTCCCAAAGTGCTGGGATTACAGGCTTGAGCCATTGCACCCGACCAGTGTATTTTAATAATACATATTCAATTATAACTCACCTGGGCCACACTATCTAGTCACCAAATGACAACAGCAATATGTGTACTTGCTCCTTTAACGAATATCACACATGCCCACTTCAACTGCTTTGTTCAAGCAATGCCAAGTGGTCATGTGTCAGAGTTCATTTTTAAGTGCACTTCTTTATCATTCATTTTGGGGTCCAGGCTACCCAACCTTATCTGACCTTCAATTTTTCTCCCAAGAGCTCTTTACCTGGGCTTAAAATTTTAATTTATTTCACCCACTGAATCCCATGTTCAGTGCTGTGAATCAAGAGTCAAATTTTAAGTAGACTATCTACTAAAGATATAGAAGTAAAATGGAAATAAATGCTCCTTGAAACTAGAAGGTACAGTCCTTTGAGTATTTCATGAAAAAAGCCATTTTCTATGTCATTCGCATTTAGCTAAAAGCATTTTGCTTAAATGCCTGAAAGTGTCTTGGGTGAAGTAATATGAAAATCTTCTCCAAAAGGCTAGTGATATAAAGCTAGCAATGAAATCAATTCTCCTTTAGCTGGTTGGTCCATCAGATCAGTTGAGCACACAATATGACACATGGAAGTACAGCCATCTTGTCCCATCTGAGAAGAGGTGTTTTTAGCAAAGAGAACTGCTATATAAACTTAGAGTTGGAATCAACGTTGTATAGCCTAGCAAGCCTCATTGGAACTTCTAGCTAGATGTTATATGATGATGAGTTGCATCACAGACATCTCTAAGTGGGACTAATGCAGACGAACAGTTGAAAGCTTGTAAATATTTTGTCTATTTCATTTTGTCTATCTCTGCAGGCTTGCTACTCCATCTAGCATCCTTTCTTTGCCAGCTGTTTTTGATGGAGGAAAAATGGAAACTATTTCTTGTTGTAACCTAATAATATTCATAGTAGGGAATAAAGACAGTGTCTGCTTCTCTGGACCTGTTAAGAAGACCACATTCCATCTGTGTTATTATTCACAATGAGCGTAGGTACTTCTTCCTGCCTCATCCATTGCTCAATTTCTCATTAGTTACTTTTTTCCCATATTTGTTTAGTTTCTAATATTTTTGCTCTTTTCCTCTGTGATAGATCTAATTTTTACACCCAAAGTCAGACTTGATGTCTCCAGGTTTTCACCTGAACTGTCTGTGGCTGTAGTTTGTGTTCACCCTTCACTTTAAGCAGCTCAAACACACAAAACGAAACCCCCTTTTGAAAACTGCTTAGCTGAGATTCCAACTGAGGCACTGCTGCCCTCCTTTAGAGCAGGGGATCAGCGAATTACAGCCTGTGAGCCGAAAGTGGGCAAGGCCTGTTTTCGTAAATAGACATTTTATTGAGACACAGCCATGCATATTCATTTACATATTATTCATTGCTGATTTTATGCTACAGTGACAGACTGAAGCAGTTGCAACAGAGACCATATGTCCTGAAAAACCTATTTACAAAAAAAAAAAAAAAAAGTGCCCCAGCTTTTGCTCCTAGAGTTTGGACAAGGAGGCACAGAGCTGACATTTTTTTTTTTTTCTCTTTCAGTCTAGGGAGTTTATGTCTTGCCTCCTCTAATAAACATTCCCAGGACAAAACTGAGCTCCATTTTTTCTTAAAATACTTGTTAGATAATTCATATAGCTCTATGTCATAGTTCTATTCCCTGTGTATTGGACTTACGTATGTTAGACTTCTAACTAGATTATTTTTGCTCAATTATTGAGAAAGTATTCATCGTATTAGTAAGAAAAACTAAGATCTCACTTCCCAACTGGCTTATAGTGAATTGAATGTAAGCTAATTCTTTTTTATCAGGAGTTTTGATAAAAAATTTCATATTTCTTTTTCTTTTTAAAAATGTGAGCAGATGACAACCTGGGCCTGCATTTCTAATTGATGACAATTGATTGATACTGAGTAGCTGCTGTCCCCTGGAGCTAGGCCTGTGCCCTCCACCAGGCCCTTGTCATCAGCACTCATAGCACATATGCATATGCCCTTACTCCTCTGGCCCACTCATTGCTCCTGTGGGCAGCTAAGTGTGTAACTGTTCAATGGGTTCACCTTGCCTGCTGCCTAGAGAGAGCCAATTTAACAAGACGAGAATTGCAATGGCAAAAGAGTAGTTCATGAAGAGCCAGCTGAGAGGGAGACTGGAGTTTTATTGTTACTCAAATCAGCTCCCCAGGCATTCTGGAATCAGAGTTTTTAAAGATAATTTGGCAGGTAGGGGCGTAGAAAGTGAGGAGTACTGATTGGTCAGGTTTGAGATGGAATCACAGGGGGTTGAAATGAGGTTTTCTTGCTGTCATCTGTTTCCTGGGTGGGACAGCAGAATTAGTTGAGCCAGATTACTGGTGTCAGCTACAGGGTTTGCAAAATGTCTCAAGCACTGATGTTAGGTTTTACAGTAGTGATGTCATCCCCAGGAACAATTTGGGGAGGTCCAGACTCTTGGTCCCAGAGGCTGCATGACCCCGAAATTGTAATTTCTAATTTGGTAGCTAATTTGTTAGTCCTAGAAAGGCAAACTGGACCCCAGGCAAGAAGGGGATCTTTTCAGGAAAGGGCTATTATCAATTTTGTTTCAGAGTTAAGCAATGAACTGTATTCCTTCCCACAGTTAATTCAGCCTATGCCCAGAAATGAACAAGGACAGCTTAAGGATTAGAAGCAAGATAGAGTCGGTTAGATCCGATTTCTTTCACTGTCATAACTTCCTCAGTTATAATTTTGCAAAGGCGGTTTCAAGTGTGGGATAATCTCTCTAGTTTTCAGCACTTCCTGAACAGGTGTAGAGCCACAATTGCCAGGACTATTGTTCTAAATGGATATTTTAAGGCAATCCTGAGACTTATTTTTCTTTTTCTTTTTGAGGTCACAAATAAGCTTAATATGCAGCTTCCAATCAACCCAAGACACTATAAAGAAGATGCTTCCCAAAGCCAGACCCCTGAAATATCCAACATATCTCTAGAAGTCTTCCATTCTAATGAGAGAAAGAAAAAATAGGAACCACTAAACCAAACCAGTAAAGATATGTTTTACTAGCAGGATTGAATGGAAAATGGGGATGTTTGAATATAAGTGTTTATGGCTGCAAAAGTTTTAGAAAGTCTAGAAAGAATGAGAGCAGTTGTGCTGCCTGAGGCACCCCAAGATAAAGTACTCTCATCATTTTGAGAAAGATACCATCCATGGAATCAGTAGAGTTTATCTGATCCTTGCTTCATGGAAACAGTTCTGTGATCTCCAACGTCATCACTGCCTGCTTCGTTTGGTAGGCTTGTGTCATTCCTTCCACACTTGCCAGCTCATCCATGTGGTTCTTGCATTGGCTTGGCTTAAGTAGGAATTGGGAGAATTGAGAGAAGGGTCAACTCTTTTTCCTGCTTTGAATAAATAAGGTTTGTAAAACTGACAAAGGAAGGCAAGAGGATTAGGCACAGGAAGAACTAGGAGACATCAGGGATTTTAAAAAAGAAAAGCGAGAGAGAATGCTTCTGACTCAGCTTCAATAATGAATGTCCGTATTCTTTAACTGATTGGCAATAATGCCAAATCAAATTATCTCCCTCTCTTTCACACATATACAACACACACTCTCTCTCTCTCTCTTTTCTAACAACAGAACAGAGCTAAACACAGAAGAAAAAGGGAACCTAGCCCCCAATGAATAAATAATTTAAGGATCTGTCATTATCTTGCTTGAAATCAGAAGAGAGGAAGAATACATAGAATACCTATTTTTGACAGTATTTTGTCTATTTTTCAAGTTAAATATTTTCCCTTGTTCATCAAATGATGCGAATATATCTTTACTATGTTAGGATATATAGTCATCATCCAATATGGATAAATCCACTCTCCTATGAGTCTCAAAAGGTAAGAATTTGTCCTTTTAAAAATAAAAAATCTTGTCTGCTTCTGCTCTTATGTAATGTTCTTAGTATCTGTATATAGAACTAAGTTTTTCAAAACCTTTTATTTTATAATTACACTGTGCAATCATGTATATTTCATGCTGCACAAGTATCCTAGAATAAAGAATGAAATGCTATGTGAGGAAACCTATGTTATGAAATGTTATGAGTGAAATAATTAGATCTAGATAAGACCTACATGAAAAAAAATTGCTCATGTTCTTTTTATTTCTATGTTTGTCCTTAAAAATGCCTCACAAGACCTAACCACAGAAGAGCAATATGACTAAGGGAAGAGAATGGAACTGACACCATGCCCTGGGTTATTCTAATATTTGAAATTGATCTCTGGAGGAGAAACTACATAAGACACTGTTGTAAGGAGGAAAACTGTGTGGTTTTAGAAGATAAGAAAATGTCTCAAATGTTTCAAGAAAGAAGAGTTTTATACTTTCTTTGAATAGTGCTGAAAGATTGAATAAGGACATAGATGTGAAAGAATGTGGATTGCTATGGGCCATGGTAAAAGCAGCATCATTGAAATGGTTGGCTTATAAACCCTACTGGATGGATTAATAAGAGAAAGGGATATGAGGGAGTAGAAACATCTAGTGCAAAAACCTCTTCGCCAATTTTTTAGGCTTTCTTCCAGGATTTTTATAGTTTTAGGTTTTACATTTTAGTATTTAATCCATCTTGAGTTGATTTTTGAATATGGTGTGAGAAAATAAAGGGCTTCTGCATGGCAAAAGAAACCATCAACAAAGTAAATGGACAACCTATAGAATGGGAGAAAATTGTTGCAAATCATGCATCTGACAAAGGGCTAATCTCTAGAATCTATAAGGAGCTTAAATAAATTTACAAGCAAAAAACAACCCCATTAGAAAGTGGGCAAAAGATATGAACAGACACTTTTCAAAAGAAGACATACGTATAGCCAACAAGCTTATGAAAAACTTCTAAACATCACTAGTAATTAGAAATGCAAATCAAAATTATAATGAGATACCCTCTCCCACCAGTCAGAATGACTGTTATTAAAAAGTCAAAGAATAACAGATGCTGGTAAGGCTGTGGAGAAAAGAGAAGGTTTATACACTGCAGGTGAAAATTAGTTATCTAATTTATTAGAATTAGTTCTCTAATTTATTAGTTAATAAATTAGTTCAGCCATTGTGGAAAGCAGTTTGATTTGTCAAAGTATTTAAAACAATTAACATGGAACCCAACAATCCCATTATTGGGTATATATGCAAAAGAATATAAATCATTTTACCATAAAGGCACATGCATGTGTATGTTAATTGCAGCATGATTCACAATAGAAAACACATGGAATTAATCTACATGCCCATCAATGGTAGATTAAATAAAGAAAATGTGCCACATATGCACCATGGAATATTACACAGCCATGAAAAGAGCGAGATCATGTCCTATACAGCAACATGGATACAGCTAGTTCCCATTATCCTAAGTGAACTAATGCAGAAAAAGTAAAGCAAATAATGCATGTTCTTACTTGTAAGTGGAAGCTAAACATTGAGTACACAGGAACACAAGGGAATGATAGAAACCAAGGTCTACTTGAAAGTGGAGGGTTGGAGTAGGGTGAGGATCGAAAAACTACTTATGGGTGATTATGCTTACTACCTGGTGATGAAATAATCTGTATTCCAAACCTCTGTGATACACAACTTACCTATATAACAAACCTGTACGTGTACCACTGAACCTAAAATAAAAGTAAAATAATAGATTTTGTTGTGAAGAAGAGCCGGGACATGGGACATAGAATGAGAGCAAGAAAAGTTAAGGAATTTTTCTCTTCATTAGAAAGTTATGGGAGCATTTTTGTATACTGAAGGGCATGAACCATTAAAGAGAAATAAATTAATAATGCAACAAATTGGAGGTGATAACTGAATAAAATAGTTCTTATAAAGACAGATAGGGTTGGAATTCAGGACAAAAGTAAAGGAGTTGCCCTTTAAAGAAGGACAAGAGAACTGTTGTAATTGGAGGTAAGTGAGAGAGAAAGGTTGTAGATCCAAGTAATTTGAGAGATTTGACAATCATTTGATTGCTTTTATTTTTCTTCCAGTGATTCAAGAAGCAAGCTAAGGAGGTATTGGACATTTGAAGAGAGATGAAAAAATGCAAAATAATTATTTTGAAGAGGAGTACTTTTGGGTAGACTTGGGGGCTAATTTGAAACTAGTGGTCATGAATGTAAAGGTAGACCAATTATCAATTTTATTACCTTGAATTTGGGCTACAGGCACCAACTAGGTTGAGAATAGATTTAATCAGATTTAGGAATTCATTTTAAGGACATCTCTTTTAATTACCTTTTCTAGATAGAGTTATTTGTTGCCTGAAAATCTAGTTTCATGAAAACTCAAGACAGTGATACCCATAGGAAGGAAGATGGAAAACAAGAATTAACCCAGATGCGAGTTAGGGTAGTTGTGTTCACAGAGGACCTTGCTATTGAACATTAAGATGGAAACATTAGGAAAAGAGTGGATCCTAGTCAGGCTTTTACGCATTCTATCACCATGTATATACAGACACTGTGTCTCTTACTTGGTCTTAAAATGATGGAAAACATACAAGTCCATTTCCCATGAATGAAAGTTAACAGAAGTAATAAAACTAATGTGATTAAAATTCAAAGATGAGGTGAAGGGCGCAGTTCTTTCAGGCTACGGCAAGTCTTGGCTTAGGCTTTTAGATAGACTATCTTAGGGTCAGGCTTCAGAAGCAGCGTCTGGAAAAAGAATTTATACGTAAGTGACTTCTTAAAGAAAATGCTTTTTAAGTATCTGTATAGTATTCCACTCTGTGAATAAGGCAATTCATCCTTCTTTGAATTCTCAAGTAATCTCTAAACAGAAGGAATAAAGGGCTAAGCCAAAGAACAGACAATAAGTGAGTGGTACCAGCCTGTTCATAGATGCCTTCAATTAGGTACTTAAGATTGTTTCATGAGTTATTTGTCCCTCAACAATTTCAGCAAACCTCTGTATCTCCTCAGAGGAAATCCTGTGTCACATTATCAATGAATATGGGAAGGTCAATGTTTCTTCAAGTGGGAACTGAAGTAATATTAATTGCTGCTCTCACCTTTCAGTTTCTCAGGCAGAAAATGTGAATCCTCCTTGATACTTCTCTTGTTCCCCTCATACCTTTTATCCAATATGCCAGGAAATTCCATGGTCTACATCTATAACACAATCCAGTACTTCTCACCTATCTCCAGGGCTACTGTTTTATTTAATTCACTGTTACTATGGGCCTGAATAGTTTTAATAGTTTCCAACTGATCTCCTTGCTCCCATCTATTCTTAATGGGATGTCTTATCCAGCCTAATCCAGGCTCACCAAACTTCTTGCTATTCTTCAAACACAGCAGGTATGTTTCCTCTACATATATCCTTTGTACTGTCTCCCTTGACTAGAAAAACAGTTCACCAGACATGCATATGTCAATCTTTACTCATTCATCTCCTTCAAATCTTTGCTCAGTTAAGCCTTTTCAATTACCTTTTCAATTTAAAATATCTCTTTCCTGTCTTCGCGTACACTTTTTACCCTTGGAACTCCTGCCTAACCATGCCGGGTTCTGTTTTGTTTTGTATAATCCATTTTCTTCTACATTCTCCATCTCCTTTGCTTATTGTTTGTTGTCTATTTCCCCTGTAGAGTGTTAGCCTTTGGTGGGCAGACTCTCTTTTCTGTATTGTGTGATGTATTCATGGTAGTTGGAATATATCAACCTCAAAAGAATGCTTGTTGAATAAATTTATGAAAACTTTTCAATATCTGTTTAGTATTTCACTCTGTGAATAAAACAAATCACCCCTCTTTTGAATTCTCAAGTAATGGTAGTAAACTCAGACATAAATATGTCCACCTCTAATTACTGCCTTGGTGTATGTAGAGGACACTCTCAGTACTCTGCTCAGATCAACCTTGCATCCCTTCGGCAGGTGCCGCATGCCCCTTTTCATCTCCATCGTGATTTTGCTTTCACTACTTGTGCTGTGACTTTTCTGATTTCTGCCTTGGGGCCACAGAGGCTGCTTTGCGTACATGGAACAAGTAGCTTTGCATACATGGAGCACCCTTAGGGAACAACTGACTGATGCAGGCACAGGATGTTAAAGCCCAGCTCCTTTGCCACAGATCAGGACAAACTTTCAGACATAATTTATACCGCAGAGTGCACCTGTGTCATCAGGCCACTACCATCATGGTGGATCATTGTCTGATTTTGTACTCCTGCTTGAACTCTTTCTCCTCTCTGTTCTACTTCTTCAATTATATTTCTAGTTTCTCCTGGGGCATTTTCTTTAAGAAGTCACTTTCACATAAATTCTTGTTTCAGAGGCTGCTTCTGAAGCCTGACCTAAGATAGTTTATCTAGAAGACTGAGTCAAAGATAGTCTAGCTACTTAAATTATATTTCTAGAGAAAGGATTGTTGAATAAGGTAGAATTTACATTTTAAAAATTCTTGACCAAATACGAACTTCTAATGAAGCTTCAGGTTCATGGAAAATGAATAAATATAATTATATAATGTCTACTTTGGTTGAGAAAATCATATGCAATATATCTGGCAGCTAAAACATTAGAGATTTCTAATGGTTTCGAGTCTCTCAGAAAGAAATCTCTCCTGACTTTTGAATCCGAAGGATTTTTCTGTACAGGTTTCGCTAAATTTTTATTAAGAAAAATGTTTGACAACAACAACAACACACACACACACACACACACACACACACACATACACCCCCTCTTCAAGTCTTTCCTTGTGCGGATTTTATACCATAATTACACTGAAATGAAATGTACCCATATGAATAAATTTAAACAAATCATAATAAATTTATCCTTATGATCATCTAGCCCTAATCAAGGACCACAGGCTATGTGGGGAAAAGAACTATGTACTTACCCCAAGTAGAGGAGAGTAGCCAAGGGATGGATAAAGAGACATTTATTCTTAGGCTAAGTAGCTAAGCAGGACCATATACTAGAGCAATCACAGCTTCTCAGTTTTGAAGACTGAAGGGGAGAAAGGGGGATTATTGCATCTCTCTGGATCATGACCAATTTAAGATTTTTTTAAACACCTTTGTAGCTGCAGTTATCTTTTTGCAGGTAAGTGAGTTGATGGAGCAAAGGGAATGATATTGTGCTAGCTTTTCCCTAAATCAGTGCACTTAACGGCATTTTTTATAACTGACTTCTTCACACACACTGGGTGAGAATAAAGCTGAATAGCTGTTAAACGGAGCAAACAAGAACACCTTAGCTGCATTAATGAGAATGTTTCCTTTAAAAAAGTTTGCAGAATTATTTTCATACATACTTTCCAAAACCAAATCTATTTCCTGTTCATTAGATATTATAGAAAAGTATATGTCTACAGTTCAAAGTAAGAAGCCCCTTTCTCTTTGTTCATGCTTCAGATATCTCCATTTGTTCTTCAGTGAGAACCACAGTCTTGCAAGCACAGAATACATGAAATATTCCTGTGTAACCTTCTTTGACTAGAACTGTGCATTCAATATAACAAGGCAATTGAGAAATATTTAACTAAAACTACCAAAATAGTCAGTAATATATTTAAAAATTCTAACTATTAATTCAACTCATTAATCCTCATTAAAATTCTAGTGCTTTAAATTAATTTACCCAAGGCCATAATACATTAAGCAAATGTCTACTGATATGTTTCTATAACAATTCAACAATGCATGTTTGGTTCTCCTTTCTCCCTCACCCCTTCCCCTTCTCTCTGCCCTTTACTAGTTACGTGACTTTGGGCAGGATGCTTCAAATCTCTTTGCATCTCAGTTTCCTCAGCTCTACGATGGGAAAAATAATAGTACAATTACTGTGAGGATTTACTCAGTTTTAGGACTTATATTGATCAAACTCTTAACTTTGATGTCTACATTACTTACAAAGGGTTTGATTATTTCCAAAGAGACTCTGGAACCCAATGGCCAAGAGAGATGGAGAGAGACTAAGGAAGGAAGAAAGAGAGCTGCACTTTCATAATTCCTCTGATAATTCTAAAAGAATCTTACCATTTTAGGAGCTTTTTTCATGTCCCTACTCATGCTCCAAAGTCTTCTCAGGTCCTCATTTCCAATAAGTTAAGTACAAAGTTATAGCCTGATATTTAAGGGTTGTCTGAAATACTGACTCTACCTGTCTTTTGGTCCTTCTTACTGTCACTTCCCTGTGCTTCACCCCAGTCGATTACTTTACTGTATTCTGAATTTTTCCAACTTTACATTCACTTCTTGCCACGCTCTTCCTGGCATGCTCTTCCTGAACATCTCTGACTATTAAAATCTTATATTTCAGAACTCATCCTAGATTCTCTCTGCATAGGGGAAGCCTTTTTTCAGCATTTACATACGTCCACATTCATTTCCTGTCCTCTTCCCCAGCCTCCTCAGCAAACACAAGTGAATTAATTATAACTTCTTCATCAATTGAACTTCATTGCAATTTGTGCCTACATCTTTTTGCCAATCTGCAGCTATGTCTTTGTAATGTAGTCGTTTATATTCTCCTCTATTAAGTTAAAAGCTCTTTGAAATACAAATGATGCTTACCCAATATTATTCATGTTTTCTTGGAAATTCCTACCCCAGTGCCTTGTAACAATTAAGACCATAATACATATTAGACAATTAAAATTTAATTGAGCCATTCATCTCAATCAGCAATTTAGAGCCCAACACAGCCCACATCCAGCATTTATCTGTAATCCACCAACTTTATAAACTGAAAACTTAGTTTATATCTTCCACCTCCTTACCATTTGCTCATGTACTCAGCTTTAGGTGCTATCTGCATATAAGTTGCCAGAAGGGAAGAAAGACTTTGATTATAGTTGTCATTTTGTCTCTTTGTTGGCTTCCACAGGGTTTGTTTTTCACTGAGGCATTCTACCAGCAGTCACATACCCAGCTAATATTTAGACTTATAATTATTCATGTCATTAGCAAATTTATATCACCTCTCATTAGAATAAGCCAAAATGTTCATACTGAAATAGAACAACAAAACCAATAAAACATCACATACAATCTGTTAAAATAATCTGATAAAGAGCAGAGGGGATTTAACTTCAAAGGGAGAAAGACAACTGAAGTGAAGACAATTCTGCCAGGTTATCATGTTGCCTTTAGTAATTTGTTTGAAGACAGTGCCGGCTCTGAAGCTGATGGTATAGAAAATGAAGTGAGAATTAATCATGGGGGGATGTCATGGTGCTGGGGAGAGTAGAAACCAAGAGGTAATTGGTGTTTTTTTTTTTTTTTCAAAGGTACTTCAGATTAACTATGCCCACGGGGAGTTTGTAGAATTGTAACCAGAACCTAATAGTAATAGTGACATATCTTTGAAAAGATTTTATAATTCTTGCTATCTGGAACTTGGGAATTGGGTGTTTCTAGACCCTCCAGGAACTATGGCCCCTCAAGGAAGAAAGAATCAATTATTTTTTGAGATGCTCAAAAAGTTTTTTTAGCGATGTAAAGAGGTGATTTTAATTCATTTATTCATTCATTTGTGAGATGTGTAATGAGAATCTACTATATGCCTGGCTCTCTTCTAGGTGCTGGAGGACACAAAAATAAACAAAATAAATAAACCTCTCTACGGAAATGAACTTCCCTTCTAATGAAAGGAGACAGAAAGAATATAAATAAAATATACAATATGCTAGATGGCAGATACTATCAAAAATAGCTCTCACAGAGAATATGACATTTAAGCAGATACCTGAAGAGGGTAAAGAGAAAAGCCATTTGCATAACTAAGAGAAGAAAATTGTCTGCCCAGGAAGTATTAAGAATCTAAGGAGGGAGTGTAATTGGTTTGTAAAAGAAAAGCCAAAAAGGCTATTCTGAGTGGAGGAGAATAAGCAAGAAGAGAAATAGGAGATGAGGCTAAAGAGATAAGACAAACCTGGATCATACAGGGTCTTTCAGGTCACTGTTGGGACACTGGCCTTAGTCTGACTGATACGAGAAGTAAGGAAAATTTTGAGCAGAGGAATGACATATTTTTAAATGGTTTATATGTTAGCAGAATCACTGCTTTCCAGTGAAAAGGAAAAATAAGGCTGATTAGGTTACTGCAATAATCTAGGCAAGAAAGGGCATGGTTTGCACCTGGTTTGAAGTAGGAGAAGGGGTCAGAAGTGATTGAAATCTGGATTTCTTGATGGATCTGATGGGTAGGTGGGAAAAAACGTTCATGGATGATTATAAATTTTTAGTTTGAACAATTAGTGGTGTCAGTGAATGGATTTTCAATTTACTGAGATAAGGAACACGTGGAGATGAAGGTGCAATGAGTTTGAATGTAAGGAAGTATTTAAGTGATATCCCTGTGGCAGCAATGCCTTGGGTTTGTACATGGAACTGCAAATAATTTAGGTTACATGAAACATAGTGGGTATGAAAGGCAATATGTTTGAAGAGGTAGCCTAGGACTATATTCCATAGGCAGTGGGGCCACGATGGTACTGAGCAAGGCTCTTGAGTGTCCTTTATCATTTCCTGGACAGCTAAGGCTGTTTTTCTTCAATATAAGAGTTCCATATGTAAGTTGTCTGTTCAAACCTCCAAGGTCACACATCAAACTCAAGGTGGATCTTCACATACAGTTTTAAAAGACTCTGGGGGCTCAGCCTGCTTTGCATCACTGCCCTTTAAATCACTCTTCCCTGAAGATTGTGGAAAGGAAGTGCACCCCAGCTTTTGACCCCATGATGTTGCTATCAGTTAACAGAAGAAGTATCCCACATTTCCGTGTTAATTACTATGATAAACTAGCTAGGAGGCAAAATGAAACAGAACAAAAACCCATAAAGTCAAGCTAAAGAAATCTTACAAAGCTCTTCTAGGCATGGTCTCTGCTCTTTAGCTTTGACTCTCTTATAAGATAGCTGGAAGTTAATTGTTGGGAATGTTTGCTTCATTTGATGTTTGTCAATTTCCACATTGATTTGAGATATCTGGCTACAACTCCATGATCTACTGCCACTGTTAATATTCATGCAAAATAATAATGATTCAGTTGAATATAGTGCTTTCCCAAATAACAGAGACATGTGACAAGAACTAGAAGCTAGTCCTACATACCCCCTGGCTATTTGAAAAACGTGAATTTCAGTGTCAAAAGCCCCCAGTTGAGCAAGGCTAGCTGGTCAGCTAATGTGTATAGGGCCCAGATTTAACTCTCCATTTATTATTTTAGAACATAGTAGACTGACTAGATTGAGAGAATGTTTCTTTAATAAATGCACTGAGAGTTGAAGTGTAACCACTAGCATTTGGAAATTTGTGATTTTTAAAAACTCATTCATTCAAGTAGGTGGAATTGTATAAAGCTTGCTGCTTTCAAAAGCAGTAGAGTCTGCCAAAATGTAAAGTCAAGGCAATGAAAGGTAATAGTCTTAGAATTGAAGTACCACTATTTTGGGAGAAAATAATTGTTTACTTTTACTTTTCATTCTGGGTCTGTCTCTGCTGTTGACTTAATACATGACCTTAGTCCAGGCAGTTCACCTCCCTCCATCTCATCTTTTGAACTACAATAATAGCAACAATTTTCCTTTTAAGGCAGGTTAGGAAGAACGGCTGCTTGTGATAAAGAACACTCAGTTACTGAAGCACTGCTTACACAAATATTTTTATGAATTTTTTTTATCAACACTCTGAATTGTAAGCATTCAGATTTGGCCTTGAAGAAACCTCTTAAGCTTCCGGGAGTTCGCGAGCTGAATCTGACTTAACCACATCATTTAGGTTTTGTTGTTTGTTCATTTTTGTTGTTTTAGCTGCAGCAAATAATCATGTGGGTGAGTAATCATGCTCACTGAAAGAAAGAGGACAGTGCTGACTCTCAGAGGGGTTCTAGATATAACCTATTTGCAAATCATTCCTTTTAAAAATCTTTAATAATGGAGACATTTAATGTGATCCCCCATTTTTTTTCAGTAGAGTACGGTCCACATCTCCTCTAATTAGTATGTTTTTCATGGAATAATAACTGCTAAATGAAATAGCAATAACTGAAGTTTCATGATCAATCACTACAGACCAGTGTTTTACATGTGTTGAATCCTCACAGCAATTGCACTATTATTTTTCCCATTGTAGAGCTGAGGAAACTGAGGCACAAAGAGATGAAATAATTTGCCCCAAATTGCATAGAAAGTAAAGGGAGAGAATGGGAGAGATGCATTAAAAATCTCTTGCCCTTTCCTCTCTCTCGTTTCAACAAAAATATTAATTTTGTGATATATATTAATTGCTAATTCAATATCTTTTGAGCTTGACCATAGGACGAGTATTCTGCTAAGCACCTACAGAATTTATTTCATTGAATCTTCACCACAGTTCTGTTAAGAATCCAACATTTGTCTTCATTTTATGGACACAGAAATAGGCTTAGCAAGGTCAGATAAATTATTCAAGGTCGTAAAGATATAAATTTGTGTCATATGACTGTTATAATTTGCTGGGAAACATTAGTGCTTTTCTTTCTTTACCAGAATACTGTCCAATTTGTTATATTGGATTAAAAACACAAAGGTTGTAAACTTCTCATGGGATGGAATCATGTTGCATATTCCTGTAACATTTTGTATGTGCCTTCAGTAGATGCTTAGGAAAACTTGCTAATTGAGTTACATAGTAATTAAGGACAACAATTTTATTGAATATCTAAACAATTTCCTTAACATCTAGGATGGTTAATGTAATTTATCATTCAAACCATGACACTTCTGAAAGTGGAATGATGTTCCTATTCACTGAATGCACTGGCTTAAACTAGAACTATTGTGAGCTGATCCAGATGTGTAGTTATCCTATGAACATCCCACAAGAATTTGTAGATGAGTTTTCAGAGCCTGAACATTTTATATAGAAATAAATAGTAGAAAAATGTTATTTCAACACTTCTACTATTCCTTTCTCAACAGCACAAAATCTTCCACTTTTTTTCTTGGCAGAAGCAGAAATGGAGTGTATTAAGCTGTTCATAGATACTTCTTGCATCTTTATAACTTAACATTTAGTAAAAGCTAGCATATGTACCAGCCAAATAATTTCTAGATTTAAACTAAAGAGTGAGTAAAAATGTGCACCCTGCCTGAGATTTATAAAATATCAAGCGTTTGATAAATGGGTATTACCTTTATATAAACCATTTCAATTTTTAGCCTTCATTTTTACATCACACATACAAAACACACACACACACACACAATTATCAGCTAGGGAATGATAAACTTGAGTGTGCAAATGGAGTGACTATGAATTAAACCTGAAATAATTTATAAACTGCAACACTTAATTCAAGTGTGTGTGTATATATATACACACACATACTATATATACATATATACATGTGTGTGTGTGTGTGTGTGTGTGTGTGTGTGTGTGTGTGTGTAGAGAGAGAGAGACAGAGAGAGAGAGAGAGAAACAGGGCAAAACCAAAGTTACCCTGCATACACAGCATCACCTTTCATTTTGAATTACAAAAAGCAAGAGATTGTACACAGCTTTCCCTATGCATCAGTTATGCCTAACTAATTTTATATCATGTAGAAAACGGATCTAATTGTGACTTAACAGCCACTAATGACTGGTAAGGGCTCCATTCAATAACAAATATTCTTAGTATTCTTGCTTCAGAAATTACTATAGGCATAGCTTATTAGAGAAATAGTCCCTGACTAGGTAAACACTAAAAGCTCAATCATTATGTGATGAAACAGTTATTTTCATGTAGCTGTGGGAAATCCGGTAAATTTAAAAAATCTGCACTCCAGTCCGGGCGACAGAGCGAGACTCCGCCTCAAAAAAAAAAAAAAAAAAAAAAAAAAAATCTGGGCAGTGTTATGTGGAGACAGGCAAACTGAGTATCTAGTGTATTGAAGCTATGTAATTTGAAATGAAAGACAGCAAAGCTCCAAATTAGGCATATAGCTGGTGTGAGCAAGAGTGATGCTCCTGTTTTTACTTTGTGTTTAATAGCTGAGTTGCATTTGGGAAAGATTTATGAAGTCATTCTGTGTTCAATTAGAATTTGTGGACAGAATGCTCTTATCTCTTACAGGTGTCACACCACTGACCCTACAAACATACCCACTACCTACATATGCGCACACCTGCTCCTTGTGTGTTTTGGTAATGTTTCTCCGTTAATATTAGATCTTAGCAATAATTTCAAAAATAGAAAGAAAAATATTTAAATGTGGGTACATTATTTATTGCCAATTTTATTTTTACCCATGTCTTCCTGTCTTGACAGAGCAGACAGATAAACATCTGGAGGCTTATGGGGATCAATGACAATGTAATGGATACACAAGGTTTTTCCCTTTAAGTTCTGCTCCTATAAAACGGCGGCATTTTCTTCAGGAAAAGTTGTGATAAAATGAGTGAAGAATACCCCTTTTGCAGAACTGGTCTGCAAATGCAAATACTCAAGAGAGTTCTCCAAAAGCATTTGATATTACACAGCTACTCCACATGCAAGTCCTGATTCAAATACTTAACACCTAAGGTGAAACTTGCCTTCTGCATTGAAAGTCTGGTCCAGGTACTTTCATTCCAAGTTTGCAGAAAAATCATTTTCAAAAATCTCATTTGAAAAGAATGTTGGTAACTGCACCATGAAAATACAAAACTTCCTTTATGAAACAGCTGTTTAGGAGATTTACCTTACCCATGATCTTTTCCTCAAGCCCAGACTGAATGAAATACACCCACTAGACTGTAGGATGAGAAAATGAGCTGAGGTAGTTCATGGTTGATTTTTAAAAAAGGAAAAAAAAAAAAAAAAAAAAAAAAGACAACTCTGTCCCTTTGCCCAAAACAAACCTCTACCCACTCTGACAACAACAACTCCTCTACATGTTGTATAAGCCACATACTTTATTTCACAAAAAGATGATTGAATCTGAGGGCTTTATTATTCATTGAATGTCCTCAGTGAAGTGAAGCGGTTGAATTTAGGAGGTTGTCTCTAATTTCATTAAGTTGTGGAGCAAGTATTCAGAAATAATTTTGTGTACTAATTTTCCCTACAGTCTTCGTTTTGCTTACCCACTCACAATTCTGATATGCAAACCTCTTAAACACTTAGACCTTACTTAGCATTTAATATCTTACTTTGAATATGGCAAGAATTTTCTGTTGCTGATGTATGATTATCACACACTTAATGGTTTAAAACAACACAAATTTATTATCGTATAGTTCTGTAGGTTAGAGGTCCAACATGGGGTCTCACTGAACCAAAATCAAAGTGTAGACTGAGCTGTGTTCCTTCTAGTCTAGAGACTCTGGGAGAAAATTTGAAAATCCGCATCCTCACCCTTTCCAGCTCTCTGAGTCTGCCTTCATCCCTTGGCTCACGATCCTTCTTCTGCATCTTCAAATCCAGCAATATGTGGTTGATTTTTTCACGTTGTATCACTCTGACTCTGCTTCTGTCATTTCATTTCTTTCTCTGGCTCTCTCTTGAACTTTTATTTATTTTCTTTATGAGACGGAGTTTCACTCTTGTAACCTAGGCTGGAGTGCAATGGTGCGATCTCGGCTCACTGCAACCTCTGCCTCCCAGTTTCAAGTGATTATCTTGTCTGAGCTTCATGAGTAGCTGGAATTACAGGTGTGCGCCACCAAACCTGGCTAATTTTTGTATTTTTAGTAGAGACAAGGTTTCACCATGTTGGCCAGGCTGGTCTCAAACTACTGACTCCAGGTGATCTGCCCGCCTGGACCTCTCAAACTGCTGGGATTACAGGTCTGAGGCAACCACGCCCAGCCTCTTTTGTACTTTCAAACATGCTTGTGATAACATTGGGCCCACGTGATAATCTAGGAAAGATAATCTTCCTATTTTAACGTTAGCTGATGATCAACCTTAACTCCATCTGTAACCTTACTTCCCCTTTGCCATGTAAAGTAATATATTCACAGGTTCTGGGCATTAGGATGTTAACATCTTTGCAAGACCACAATTCTCATATGCTGCATATCCTCACAACTATAATCTCAGAATTTCCATAAAAAAATCACGGGACTCTAAATCTGCTTTCCCCGTTGTCAAGCTCTCAGGTTGTGTTATGTCCACGATGCTAGATGTAAGTTCTTTTACTCCCAGGTCTGTTTCTCTACATCTATATCACAAGCATTCATAATCCTCATTGCCTTGATCACTGCAGAATATTGATATAATGTCTTTTCATAATTATAAACTATGTACCAGTTACTCTTATTAAAGGAAAGACCCTTCCATAAATATTCTCATTTATTGCACCAAAGATGTGAAGTAGCTGTTGTTATTGCTCCTATTTTGCTATTTTTAGGTGAGAAAACTAATGCTCGGAGAAGCTAAGGACAGTAATAACTTGGCACTGAAACTCACACCCAGGTCCCCTGCCTGCACACCCGTGTTATGTCTGCCATGTTCCTCACCATTAATAACTCCTTGTAGTGTGGGCTGCTGAGCTCTCATATGCTGATTCTCCAGTACAGAGTCCCTGCAATTCATGAAGTATTATGACTATTTCTCATCCACACGCTTCAAAATCTGAATTTCTCCTGCCTCTGGTAATTCTTTCACTACTGCTAAAGCCCCTATAAGCCTGTCTTTCCACCCACGCCTGTGCCCACTTTGGTAGGTAAGCAGGCTTATTCTGACTGCAGTCATGATCTTTTTCTCTTCCAATGGGAGGTAGGGAGAAAGGGAAGGAAGGAGGGGAGGCAGGCCCTATTAGAGCTGTGGAAAGCTTTAGTGCCCTTCTCTCAGTGATACCTGCTGTTTTGCTTTTGTTAGAAATCACCACCAGCCTGACAATATCAACCTGTAATCTTCAGTCACAATCAGATCACACTCTTATTTCCTGGGATTCTGAGAGGGACTGAGGCTTCAGAAAGTTATAAATATAACACTTTGCAAACTGAACTGAATGCCCAGGGAGAAACCCCCTGCAATTAGCAACAGGACTTTGTGCTGATTAGATACAATGCTTTCAAAGAGTTCAGAACATGTGTTATCAGAGATTTATGACATACCTCCTACCCTTGCTGAAATTCCTCCCATAGCACAAAAGACATTAGCTACAAGTTAGATCCTTCTTAGTGAACCCACTTTAAAATTACATTTGTAAAGTATTTTTAAAGTTTCAGATTTCTCTTAAATGATTTTATTTGATTCTCACAACATTCTATAAAGTAGCCAAGACAATTGCAAGCATCCCCTTTTCATAGATGAAGATGTGTAGGCCCATCTTTATATAGCTTGTGAGTAGCAGAGCCAAGAATAGAATCCAAGCTCCAGGTTTCCAATTCAATTCTTACTTCCCTAGACCATATTGTTCTCATCACTAACTACTCTTTTTCTCTTACTACCTTTCCCACCTCACTGGAAGGGGCTTGAAAGGATTGAAGCATCAATAGACTCAAGATCAGAAAGCTGTCTTAAAATAAAGCTTTATTGACAACATAGTTACCGAAAGTATATTTGCATTAGTTCAGATGATTCTCAATAAAAATTATTCTTCCTTTTCCAGTTACAGATGTATCAATAAATATGTATTGTCTGTAATCTTTGTTAACAGCCCTGTGCTAAGGGCTAGGAGAGACTGCAAAAGAGAAAAGGCGTGGTTACTATTGTCCCAGGGCTTACATTGAGAGGGTAGAAAAAGTAGAATCTGTAGAATTGTAGAGAATCACTATTTTTTTTTTAAAGAAATGCATTCTGATTATGAGAACAATGGTAGTTAAAAGAATGGAATGAGTAGCAATGGGGCCTGAACTGAGCTTGAAGAATTAAGGGGAAAGTAGGAAAACAGGTTTTAGTTTATTTTTTGTTTTAAGTTGAGGAACACCTTTAACAAAGATCTGAATGAGGAAATATGTACCAACAGTTGTCAGGAGGTTCTGGCAGCTTTCAGATTCTGAGAAACCTGATCCTTATATCCATCTTCCCAACTTTTGACGGATGACAAGGCCTCAACCTACACCCCTGGAACAATTTGCTACTGAACTCTTGCCAGTAGGTGGAGTCTGCAATCCGTCAGTTTTGAAAGTTAGTTCAAGTGACCACACTGCTTCTTCACCAATGCTATCTAGGATACGCAAGCCTCTCTTCTGTCTCTATCCACACACCTTATTGGATGGAATAAAATGGCTTTGCATATAATGCAGTGGCTTACCACTTTGCCAGAGAACATAAATGTGAATCTTCAGTAACAGATTTGTTATACATACATTATTACATAAAAATTCTGGGTACCCTCATAGTAGATTTATCATGTTTATCTCTTTTTCTTCTTTTTCTGAACACATGAGACGACTATTACTCATCATCTTTTTCTTGAAATTGGACAGGGTCATTCTGGCCAATGTGTTATAGGTAGAATTGATGATGGTGACATTTCTCACTTTCAGACAAGAGCATTTATTAATAATTACTCGAAGAAGACCCTCAGATATTCTTCATCATGACCCAATACTGGTAAAATTCAGCCTAACTCCTAGAATGAGGATGATACGAAGTTAAGCATTCTACCTTTGTGTGCTTGACAGTGTGAATGAGAAATCAACTTTTTTTGCTTAAACTACGAAAATGTTGCAGTTGGCTTATTTTGCAGCATAACCTAGCCAGTTCTGAATGATACCCCAATTATACATTTCTTTGAACACATATGTGGAATACATTCAATTTACTTCAAGCCAATGTATGGTTCTCACCAGCCCCGCCTGTTTTCCTTAAGGATCTCAACTTGCATGTTCATTCTGGTCATGATGAGTATGCATTGTTTCCAGGCCCCTCTACAACTTGGAAGCTCTTTGGTAAATAATTATTGTAGAGAAGAGAATTATGTTGTCAAAGAAATCAGGAAGCTGGGAAGCTGGGCCTCAAACCAGAGAGTGTAGACACACAAATCTCTGTGGATACCCTAAGTGACTGTACATTGTCCCATATTTCTAGATCAAAGAAAGTGATCTCTCCTTCCACTTTTAGGAATGACTGGGTAATTCCTACCACTGTCCCCGTCTCCAACCTCCCATTTCACCCAATAAATTATAACACCTTGTCTTGTTAGAATATTCCTTAGAGGAAGTTAAGATACAAATCTAACTTTTCTAAAGGGGCCAATATACGTAGGCTGGAGAAAGGAAAACTTTAAACTTTTTACATTTGTTCTTCCTGCTGCTTCAAGGTGCACTTCCTTTCTCTTTCCCTTAAAGTTCTAGCTGCTTCTGCTCATTAGATGCTATTTTCATTATTAGAGCACACTATGTTGCCATAGCAATTCTTTCCCACTTTCACATTTTATTGCATTTATAGTTGCCACAGGCAAAAGAGAAGGGATGGGGGGTGGGAAGAAGCATGATTTTATTTTCTCTCAAATAGCCAGGTTTTCTTCTAATCTGAGAACATTTTAACTCCACCTAAAAGGGAGCAGTCTTACAACCAGAAATAGCATCAGAGGTGTATTGCATGGAAAGACAGATTGCTGCTGTCTAGGCTGGGACTAGTATAGTGCAAGGTGTTTTCCTGGATCCAGGTGGAATGACATCATTTCTGTATTAATATTTCTGACATTACATTTTCTGTGTTAACTTGTAGGCTTCCACATTTATATTAACAGAAAAAAAAAATACTAAGTAGGACTTCTATCATTGATAAAGGTCAAAGACGAAGCAGAAATGGAAAGATTCTACCAAAATGGGTCACCAAGGGTCACCAAGGACAGAGCCTCATGGTGACCATGAACCCCAAGGATGTAATAATAGTAATAATAATACTTCACGTGGGCATAGTACCTTGGCACTTTTAATGTATTTTTACATGTGTTGTCTAAGTTTTCATTTGTAGTTGTTAAATGGTACACTCTCTTTGAAGGATTCTCCATTAACTGTATCTCATCCTGTCTTCATCTATTTTGTCAGTTTTTTGATGAATACTTTCTTGTCTCCTACTGACTTAGTATTGAACAGACAGCATCTTAAACTACCTAATTCTGCTACTATTTCACATGCATCAGTCTTATCCTACCAGACAGAACTTGCTATTTGGGAATCCATTTCTTTTCTTTTTTTAATTTTTAATTTTTAATTTTTTTTGGAGGTGGAGTCTTATTCAGTTGCCCATGCTGGCGTGCGGTGGCACGATCTCAGCTCACCACAACCTCTGCCTCCTGGGTTCAGGCGATTCTCCTGCCTCAGCCTTCTGAGTAGCTGGGACAACAGGCGCATGCTACCATGCCCTACTGATTTTTGTATTTTTAGTAGAGACGGGGTTTCACTGTGTGGACCAGGCTGGTCTTGAACTCCTGACCTCATGATCTGCCCACCTTGACTTCCCAAAGTGCTGGAATTATAGGCGTGAGCCACTGCACCTGGCTGGAAATCCACTTCTTAGATAACTTTTGTGACCCATGTGGGAATCACCTTAATGAGAACCATTCTGTAAACCTTGCAGGCTGATCGAGATATTTTCATCCATTATTGTGACTATACATTATATACTTGGACATTCAAAATTATCTATTACAAGGCAATGACTGGTTACATGTAAATTGAAAAGTACAATTAAGTTTTTCTCTTTCAGCATGATATTAAACATAATCAAATTTTATAAATACTTCTTAAATATTTTTGCAGGAGGAAAAATCTGCTACTTTCAACTGTAATTTTGAAATGTTCAAATATGTATAGACAAGCTGCTGTATTTTATATAAATGAATGTATTCATAGAACAAACTTTAAATTTCAGAAAACAACACAGATTGCAGGAGTTTAAATTTCTGTTCATATTCCAATAGAAATGAGTAATGTGACCATTTTGGGAATAGTGGCAAATTATTGAGGAGGAGTGCATTTCTACACTTGCCTAAGATTGCTATTTTGTGGAGAAGCATTTGTGGTCTGGTGACTCAAGACTGGGAGAAGTAGGTAGCTACCAATTCTCCATTCTAAATTCGGCTTTCTTTGCTCCATCTGTCCTGGACTCATGTTGAGATCTTGTCTAGGTAACACTACCCTCTACTGGTGGAAGCAGAATTCCTCCTCAGTTCCTTAATCCAACAGCAATGTTTTGTAGAATTCAGACTATTAGAGACTTTGGGGACTGTTTTACAGGTGAAGAAACTGAGGCCCAGAAAGCACAACAGTCAGGGATATGACTTGATAATTTATGTCAGAAATCAGTAAAATAACTCTGCTTTTCTCACTCTTAGTTGGCTATTTTTTCCCCAAAATTACGGAGTAGAACTGAGGTTCCAAAAACAACATAAACTCTAAATGTAATACTTGAAGCTATAGGAACATTTGTTAACTAAATGTTTATTTCTGCATGAATTATTTGTGCTATTTAAATCTAGGTCAGGTGAATTATTCAAGATTTATCATAGACCTTTGCATTATCTTTAAAACTACTGAAATACACTGCTTTTTCTTCTTTTCAAAATGCTTTGTCATTTGTTGCTTTAGCAAGGCCATGCTTTCAAATGGAATTTTGTCCTAAGAGTATTTGGGAATTTAATAGATGAGCACATTTTAAGGATAGGGTTTTTCCAGAGGACCTTAGTTGGTATCCTTTCTTCTTGCACATTTTCATGATGCCATTATGTGTTTAGCTCTCTCAACATAGGGTTGGCTATATGAATAGATGGGGAAGGCAGCCATTTACATGAGAAAAGGGAAATTTGAGGAATAAAAATACCACATGACCTGAATTACAGTAACTTTGCACATCTTCATAATTCAACATCTATCAATCTCCCCTCTCTATCACACAGTTAAGGAATCTAGAAGTAGGAAATAAAGATAACAAAAACCTGTAGCCCTAGTGCCCTCACTTAATGTTTATATTCTCTTCTTTTACATAAATCCTGTAAAATTGGTTCAAAATATATTAAAACAGCAAATTGTGGGGTAGGAATAGATGTTGGTGGTAGAATGATCTGTTTTAGGAATGTGCACACATTACAGTACTACATAATAGTTGATTGCCTGACAGAAAAGAGGAGACAAAAGGAATAAGTGCAACTGAAAGTTCTGTAGTGCACACTTCTTTGCAAAGGACCAAAATTCATACATATTTCAGGAAAGTCTAATAGTTTGTTTTATAATAATGACCTAAAATAGTTGATAAATGGTTAGTGTCTCATTTAACTCAACTTACGGCGAAAGACGGCTCCATATTTTCCTCTTATTTGTATTTCTATTCAAAAATAATTAAACAGGAACTTTACTAATTTATCCTCAGCTATTCAGAAAATTCAGCTATTCAGAAGAAGCTATAAACTTATGAGAAGTTATTAGTTCTTTGGGATTGTCATAGTCAAATGGACAATTGTTTTATACAAGCCATTCAATAAAAATATATTGAGTGCCTGGTCTACTACGTGCCAGGCAATGCTCTAGTCTCTAGAGAGGCTGTAGGTATCAAAACAGATCCAAAACCTGGTTCTTCTTGATTTTTAATTTCAGTAGTGGAAGACACCATAAACAATACATCAATATATACAGAATGTGAGATGGTAAAAAAAATTCGTTGAGAGAATATAAAACAGGAAATAGGGATATCAAGTGCCAGTGAGGGTAAAAAGAAGTCAAAATTGTAAATAGGTTAATGAGGAGAGGTCTCCCAGAGAAGTGGTGTGAGGAGCAAAATCCTAAAGGAAGTGAGGAAGCAAGCCATGCAGGTGTCTGAAGAAAGACTCTATCATACCTTATACCTTTACATCGTCATTAAATGCAATTTTTCAGTAATCTCAATTTTAGTCACTCTACATTTGACCACTATTGCTTTTATTTGCAGTTCTCTCTTTGTGCTTCTTGACTCCACTAGTGCGTGAACCTGGCATTGATTATACATTGATCCCACATTCTTTTCATTGACTTCCAAGCCTTTTCAGGTCCTCACCTCCCTTTAAATTCCACAATCAACCATTATTACCACTCCCTAACATTAACACTCCATTGGCTTTTCTTGGCTTTTGTATTTAGTAAAAACCTTAACTCCAGAAAAATCCATATCATCTTGTACTTTGTGCCTATAGCCTATCTCTTTAAGAACCCCTAATCTCGACTGGGCCCTTGATGTTGCCCAGAAGTCATACTTTTATGTTCTAGTCCATTTCCTCTTCCACAGAACCAAATGAATATTCCATTCTCCTTTCCATCTCATTTTAACTCCAATTCACTGTCAATTTTATGCCATTCTTCCAACTTCACCAGAAAATAATATCAATTAGAAGAAAAGTTTGACAAGCCCCCACCATCACACTCAATAGATACTAGCATCAGTTCTGCCTCCTATTCTGATGGAAGACATGTTTGTGCTGCCATCTAACACCAACCCCTCATTTACTCCATCTTGTCAGATTTTGCCAATGCAAAGGCACTGCAGCAACCCTCTCCAGCAATGTTTCTCCTGTTTTGTCATTTTTTTCTCTCTCTACTGAATCCTCTTTATCAGCCTACAAGCAAACCTGCTCTTCAGCCTCTACCAACTCATTTGCTCTGTAGCAAAACTCCTCAAAAGAGTTGTTATACTTATTGCATCTGATTTCTCTTATTCCTATTCTTAAAAACAAAAACAAAACTTTAATTAACCTTTCACTCTTACTAGCTTCCTAAAACTGCTTTCTCAAGGTCACCAACAACCTTTATTTTGCTAAATCCAATGATTAGCTCCCAGTCTTCAGCTAGATGGACTTCTCTATACAACTTGACTGTGTTTGCATTGCCTATTAATTCTTCCTTTTGTTGCCTGTCATCTAGTAGGTCCTAAAGGGATATTAATGGAAATTCACTGAGGTGAGAGCCCTGAATTTGTGGAGTACTATAGTAAAAATTGCTTTCATATAGTAGTTTAATATTCAAAATAATTTATATGTTATATTCTTTAATCTTTACAATAATCCCAGGTGAAAACTATGTTTAGATGAACTATCTTAAGAAGAGAAAGGATACAAATGTATAATTAGATACATGTATGTAGCTTCTTAGTAGCAGAAGCATGTCTATGATGCACAGAGTATACTGGATAATGGGGGTTGAGTAGAGGTGTATACTACAGGGTGCTAGAGAGGGAATCTTGCCAAAGAGAGAAAAGGACGTGAAAAAAAAAAAAAGGTTAATTTTGTCCTATTTGTCATTTTACTCCCAGACTCTTTTAAAGTATAAGACTTGCTAATATGAAAAGTTTAAAGTAATAGGGCAGAATCTTTGAGGTTGATTATAGGAATGAAAATAAAAAGCTGTTGAACTCTGCCCTTACTCCTAATGAGAAATCACAAAATATGCTCTAAATTCCAATTATTGCTCCCTCTTTGCAAATACCCATTGATTAAAAAAAAAAAGTATGAGGACATTACCGTTTAGTGCCCAACATTTTTCCCCTGAATCTCTAATATTGCAAGAGGATCTGGAACTCACTAGAGTTCTCTGCAGAGACTGACTTAAGAAGGTTGCCACTATCAGTATTTCTAGAGTTAGTCTTTGGGCACAAGGAAATCTAGGTAATAATTATGGTAATATAAATAGTTGCCTGGTTACTACCCTCAGTCCCTGTCTCACACACACTTACCCCAGCCCCCTCGCCAAATCAAATTCAGAAACAGATGATCTATAGCTCTTGTATGGCAACAGTTGCCATTTGTTGGAGCTAGTAAAACATTCCACAGAGTATCCTTCCATGAAAACTTTTGTCTTTCTTTGCTCTGAAGCTGATAGAGGACCACACCTAGACAAATTGATGATAAAGAGATCCCATTACCGTCATTTACTTCCACACATTTAAGGATAAAAAGACCATCCTTACATGAAATTGTAATGCTGATTACTTTTATCTGCTCACTTTAAATCCAATCACTTATCACAATTCATCAACATTCAAATACATGGATGATTCCAGTTTCATAAATGAAGACAACACAATTCAGTGTCTTGACACTGCATTTGCTATCAGTTATGGTAGTCATAATCTCAAGTATTAAAGGAGAAATGGTGTGTCTAACAAAATACTGCTTAAGGAACTGTGCTATTTTTACATAGTGTTTTAATGTTTTAAATTTATGCTCTACACCTAGATGAATTCTAAAAGAATCAATGATGTAGGTGCTGTGCCCACTCTGGCCTCTGCCTCTTGCTCGCTTTATTTTATTTTATTTTATTTTTAATTTAATTTAATTTAATTTTAATTTGTTTGAGATGGAGTCTCATTCTGTCACCCAGGCTGGAGTGCAGTGGCACAATCTCGGCTCACTGCAACCTCTACCTTTTGGGTTCAAGCAATTTTCCTGCCCAGCCTCCCGAGTAGCTGGGGTTATAGGTGCCCACCACCAAGCCCAGATAATTTTTGTGTTTTTAGTAGACATGAGGTGTCACCATGTTGGCCAGGCATGAGCCACCACACCCGGCCGATTGCACACTATTTTAAATCTTAGTTTATCAACCTTTATATGATCTGCAATTCTGATATGTCCTCAGTCTAGTTTTGAGTTCAAATAAGACTTGTTTAAATAGAGACGTACAATCTATCAGAGGTATTTGTGTCTAAACTCATGAGTGCCTTTAAGCTAGTTTCTTCTCTGAGCCTGGGTTTCCTCATATATAAGATAATGATAACAGCTACCTCCCTGGAATATTGTGGGAACTCAATAGGATAACATGAGCCAGAGCCATTGCACCGATATTGGAGGAACCTGCCCCCAATATTTCAGCATAAGTTCTTTCTATTTTCCATAAGTGTTGGTTGGCTGAGAAATAAAGAGAGACAATACAAAGAGGAATTTTACAGCTGGGCCGCCGGGGGTGACATCACATATCGGTTGGACCATGATGCCCACCTGAGCCTCAGACCAGGAAGTTTTTAAGGGTTTCAATAGGTGAGGGTGTGTAAAAACTGAGAGTAGGTACAAAGATCACATGCTTCAAAGAGCAAAAAGCAGAACCGCTAATTAGGGTCTAGCAAAGATCACATGCTTATGAGGGAACAGGACAAAGGGCAAAAGTAGAACCACTGATAAGGGTCCAACAAAGGTCACAGGGCAAAGGGCAAAAGTAGAACCACTGATAAGGGTCTATGTTCAGCGGTGCACATATTGTCTTGATAAACGTCTTAACAGAAAACAGGGTTTGAGAGCAGAGAACCAGTCTGACCACAAGTTTACCAGGGCGAAGGTTTCCCAACTCTAGTAAGCCTGAGGGTTCTGCAGGAGACCACGGCTTATCTCAGTCCTTATCTCAACTGCACAAGACAGACATTCCCAGAGCAGCCGTTTATAGACCTCTCCCCAGGAGCACATTCCTTTCCCAGGGTATTAATATTAATATTCTTTGCTAGGAAAAGAATTTACCAATATCTTTCTTACTTGCATATCCGTTTATAGGCTCTCTGCAAGAAGAAAAATATGGCTTTTTTTGCCCAACCCTTCAGGCAGTCAGACCTTATGGTTTTCTTCCCTCGTTCCATAAAAGTCACTGTTATTCTGTTCTTTTTCAAGGTGCACTGATTTCATGTTGTTCAAACACACATGTTTAACAATCAATTTGTACAGTTAACACAATTATCACAGTGGTCCTGAGGTGACATACATCCTCAGCTTATGAAGATAACAGGATTAAGAGATTAAAGACAGGCATAAAAAATTATAAAAGTATTATTTGGGAACTGATAAATGTCCATATTAAAATGAAATCTTCACAATTTATGTTCCTCTGCTGCGGCTTCAGCCAGTCCCTCCTTTTGGGGTCCCTGACTTCCCATAACATACCTTGTCCTCCCTTTCCCTTGCCTGGGGATACCCCAGAAGTGTCCGTGCAAGAATCAAGAATGTGTTTTACTCACAGAATAATCTTTCCTTATGTTTTCTTTTATAACCCTCTTTTCCCATAGAAATCATCATAATAGAAATGGAAATAATACAAGACAACCTACAATCTCCTTACTCATAACATATACTTATTCATTCAATATGTATTGATTAAGTATCTATTATGTGCCAGGCATTGTTCTAGGTTTTAGAACTATAGCAGTAAATGAAACAGACAAGAATTCTTGCCCTCAAAGAACTTAAATATGAATAGCTTTTATAAGTTTTTGTTTTTTTCAGTTCTTCTCTATATACAGAAAATAATGTATAGTCGCAATAACAGTATCCATGCTTTCTATTCTGCTTCTTTCATTTAATATTGGATTTTACAGTGTCCACATTGCTAAACTTTATAAACTTATGTGATATGTTATAATTATAAATTTTATGTCAATATAATATTTCATACACAGTAATTTAATATTCAGTTCTCTTATATTGGAAATTTAGCCCCAGCCCCACACCCTGCTGTAATGAATATCCCTTTGTGTTTACATTTTTTCCTCTTGATTTCCTTTGTATAAATACATCAAGGTTGGATAATCGGTTCAAATTATAACAATATAATATTGATTGGATCATTTAAGTACAAGTTAAGAAAAAAGTCCAACTTATCATTCACTTAGCAGGTTTTCTCTACACATTTTTAATGGTGGCTTCTGCCAGCTCTAACTTTACTAGGTTCTTGTAACTCATAATTTCAGGGAAAGAGACAGAAGAGAGTGAGAGGGAGAGAGAAAAACATACCCTTGAACCAATCAGTGTGGATCATGTGCATATACAGAGAACAGGGGAGGGTCAACCCTATCAAGTAACATGGACTGAAAAAATTTTTCTGGGTTAATTCTCCAAAGAGATGATGGACACACCAAAATGTATACAGTTCCATTATAAATATTTATATAAATGTTTAGGCAAGTTGATAATTTTATTTATTATTATTTTTTGAGACAGAGTCTGTCTGTGTCACCCAGGCTAAAGTGTAGTAGTGCGATCTTGGCTCACTGCAACCTCTGCCTCCCAGGTTCAAGTGATTCTCCTGCCTCAGTCTTCCAAGGAGCTGGGACTACAGGTGCCCGCCACCATGCCCAGCTAATTTTTGTATTTTTGGTAGAGATGGGTTTCGCTATGTTGGCCAGGCTGGTCTTGAACTCCTGACCTCGTGATCTGCCCGCCTCAGCCTCCCAAAGTGCTGGTATACAGGCATGAGCTACCACGCCCGGCCAATAATTATTTATTAAACCCATATTGTTTGCTCTGAAAATTATAAAGCAAAATGAAACTTGCCCTGAATCTTCAGTGGTCCATGATTCAGTCAAAAAGTTGGAGAGGTACATTCATTGCCCTAGAAGGGATATCTCTTAATTTTGCTGATGAGAACCTGAGGTTTAAAATTAGAAAGTAACATGACTAGACCACATAGGCAAAATATAATGCAGCTTGTTCTAGTACTGAGTGTTATGGCATTTTACATTTGATCTCATTCTAGACCTGAAGTCTTCTTCACACACAAAGCAATGAAGAAAGGATAGGAGACAATAAATAATTTAGTATTCAAATTTGTGAAACATACATAGACTGTTATAGGAATTCAAACTATATTCAGTTACAAGAGGAAGGAACACAGAGACAAATTTTTGCCACAAGTCTCTTGAAAACAAAAATGATGGGATTTCTAAAGTAGAGGGTGTGTGACAAAAGATAATCAGGATTGGCAGAGTGGGTCCAGGTTGTGCAAAGACCACAAATATGCAGTGCATTAATTTGAATGTGATGTGCTCAGTGGTGGCAAGTCATTGTCATTTGTTCAGTAGGAGGATGGCACAAAGAAAACAGTGTTATACAATCAGCAAAAAGCAATATTGTCTTGCTCTAGGGAAACTGAGGGACCTGGAAACAGATTTTCATTTTACTGAGCTTTCAGAATTGTTATTAAACCCCAAAACTTCCTTTTTCTCAGAGCATGAAGAATATTAACAAAACTAAAGCAGGGTCAAGCCCAATGCACTGATGACGAATATCCTAAGTGGAACATGCTCCGTCATCTCAACATGTTTGACCCTCACATGACAAAAAATCAGCATCGATGATCCCCAGGAAGAGGGGGTGGTGGCACTTTATGATAGGAAAGGTTCTTTCTGCTCCCAGACTTTCCTAATGCAGCCCTCCATTCCAGGTAATTAGGTTTCTAATCATTAAATGAGGCAGTATTGACAATTCCTTGACATTTCAGCCCAAAGGCCAGAGTACAGATGAGAAGATTTTACTCTTTTGCATATCTTTTCCTTCTCTTTAAATTGAAGGTTATTAAAACTGACGCACTGGACAGGCCTAAGAATACATCCAATTCTCCTTGGAGGACTTGGGTGTGGTAGTAATTAGACACCATTCAGGCTATTGGTCTTCAGTTGGTAGACTGAAAAAATAGACTCAAACAAAGCTTAAAATGTTTTGAGGACAGGACTTCTTCACTTTATATTTGTTTGCCTTCAACTTAACTATGGGACACTGCCTGTACTGGTGTGTGTGCTCAATAAGCATTTGAGTAGTAAATGAATGAACCACATATAATAGTTGCTTATTAAACGTTTGGTAATTGCCTTTTTACTGGTTTACAAGTTTTCTGTCTCTGAATGTTTGTGCCTAGAAGTCAGTAAGACGGTAAGAAGAGCTGTGGAAAAGAAGAGGAAGAGAAGAAAGAAGTGTTATCCTTCCTGTAGAGAAATGTAACAGATGGACCTTTGTTATCCTTATTGAAAAGCTTCCTGTCAATTGTAATAATAGTTTTCAAAGCTATAAACAGAATAAGGAGGTAAGTGAAGATGCCATTGTTTTGTCAAATGTCCCATTTTTAAAGCTTAGCATAGTAGCTAGCACATAGGAGACATTCATGCATATTTGTAAAATGAATGAAATATGGTCCCTTCCTTCAGAAATTTTACAGCAAGGGAGACAAAATACCAGGTAATTGTGAAAACTTGGAAATCTTATATAGCTTAATACTCAATTAATGGTCAACTCATCCATAGTTAAACAGTAATGAATTTATCTATGGAGCCATTTCCCAGAATAGATACTTCTGTGTCAAAAGGAAATCCTGAGAAAATCAGGATATCAAATATTGCAGTTTAGTTGGATAAATAATACATATGTTTATGAAATAATGAGAGAATAAAAACATAAATGAAAAAATTCCCCAATTGAAACCTTTAATTGTTAGATAATTGCCCTGAAACACACAACAAAAGCTGGGGAAAAAGCATCCAATTTGTAAGATACACATAGCTAGTTATAGCCTTAGTAGCTCTCATTTTGAAAAAAAATATTTTGCAAGTATAGCTCACTACTAAGATATCCGGAGTATCCAAACCAGATGGCCTAAGATTTACTACCTCAAATATACAGCCCACATGTCCACTGACTTGTGTAAGGGGCTAACTGGGGATGTTAGATAACAACCCAAGAAACATAAATGTCCTTGAAGTCAGAGAAAATTGTATGAAAATATGTAGCTGTCTACAGATTTAAAATGTTTAAAACACCTTAAAAATGTAGCACAAGAAAAATAAATATAAGAAATTTTAAAGTGGTTTTGGATTAACATGTTATGATGCAGAAGTAGTAGATGGATCCCTTGATATCTGAATAATCAAGAGCCCAGACAGGATTTATAATTTAGGAGAGCTAATACACAGAGCTATATATGCTGGTCCAACACTAAGAATTCAGCAGAGCTGAATCAATGTCTTCTTGTAGAGACTTATAATTTTTTTCTGTCTTATTTTAGGACAGAAGAGTACATAGATAGGTGAATCAGAGATTTATATTTATAGTTCTATTTTTATTTGATACCAAAGCTTGCATCAGAACAAAATCAAACCTTTAAAAAGGGAATTTTCATTTTACTTCTTAGTGCTCAACTCTTAAAAATCTTCTGCATAATATTGTCCCATGATCTTTGTATCTTGCCTCACCAATTAATAGCAGTTTAATTGGTATTCATTCAATAACACTGAATTCATTCAACAGACATTTACTGAGTTCCTGTTGTGTGCCAGATGCTGTGCTAGGCTCTGAACATGTATAAAAATGACTGAGATAGAACCCATGCCCTGATGGAATTCACAGCTTTCGAAGATTCATTTAGTTTAATTTTGTTATCAGTCATGATCAGAAAAATGGCTAGTATGTTTAAGAGCAGATTCCTTAGAGAGGTTGGTGTGGACACAAGATATGGAGAAAAATGTAGAAAATTAAACTAGAAAAAGTATTAGGCATGTTCTTGTTAATGGAATTTCAATAGAGAGATAAATTTGAGTTTGAAATTAGGGAATATAAAATGAGATATGATCATTATATTTTAAAATAAGACTTTGATAGACATAGAGAGGATGGATTGGAAGACAGATTGAAGACAGATTATCAGGGAAAACTTTGAAATCTTTAACGGATGTTGAAACTTTGGGACTAAGACTGCATAAATATGAGAATAGAAAAGAATATTCTTGAGCATTTTTAAGGCAGACTTGACAACAATCTTATTAATCAGTAAGGAATTAGGAAATCAGATGTGTATGGATTATGATTAAAGCAAGAAGAGTTGTTGATACAGTTTAAATAGAAACATAAAATAAGAAAATAAAAGGCCAATGGCTGACTTTAGGGAAATCTCAATATTTAAGAGACCAAGAAGAGGAAAAAGAACGACGAAAGAATCTGGAAGAGAACTATGCTTTATTACAGGTGAACACAGTGAAAGCAAGTACAAGAAATGAAGCTCAAGAATTACTTATTATGCAAAACTGGAACTCCAAACAGTTCACTCTCACCTTGTAATTTTCAGGATGAGAAAAAGGACTTACCCGGTTAATTTGCTTATGTCATGGCAGAGCTAAGGCTCAAGCCCAATGTTGTGATTTCATAGTCAATTTTTTACTTGTATTATACACGTTCCTTAATATTTAAATATTAAAGTTGGCCAGGTATGGTGGCTCACGCCTGTAATCCCAGCACTTTGGGAGGTCGAGGTGAGTGGATCACGAGGTTAGGAGATAGAGACCATCCTTGCTAACACTGTGAAACACTGTCTCTACTAAAAATATAAAAAGTTAGCTGGGCGTAGTGGGATGGCCTATAGTCCCAGTTACTCTGGAGGCTGAGGAAGAAGAATCACTTGAACCCAGGAGGCAGAGGCTGCAGTGAGTCCAGATCGTGCAACTGCCCTCCAGCCTGGGCTACAGAGTGAGACCCCATCTCAAAAACAAACAAACAAACAAACAAAATGAAACAAAAAAACAAAAACCATGAAAATATTAAAGTTAACTTGCTATTAGATCTTTCCCTTTCTCTTCTGCCTTATTTGTATCTTCTGGAAATAAAATTTTAATTTAATAATATATATTCTTTCTTGAAATACTCGGATTCAGCCTTGATCTGAGATTTTTAAAAACTTGAATTCAAGATATGTCCCTGAGCATGTTCCTAAATATCTCTGCAGCTTAATTCCCCAGTTGTAAAATCAAAGGTTGATCTAAATGATCTTTAGTATTCATTTGTATCTATGGTATCTTAGCTACCTAGTCAGATATTTGGTGAGCAACCATCACTAGGTGTGTCCCAATCTGTGTGGAGACAGATTAAGGAACAATACTCCACAGGCAAATTAAAAGCATCTCCAAGACTTTTCCAACTCTGGAGGCCCATGGTATATATTTTAGAAACATTCATCCTTAGACTACAGCTGGGGAATAGTCTGGGGCTTTTGTTGATGATAATAATGTCTTATCATATGGTTCTGACAGCATATAACATAGGTTATTTTGTCATGTCTGCTGTTTTGTTATTTTTGTGTCTTTGGGGAAAATAACTGACCAAATTAGGCTTCCTGCATATTCTTAAAACTTCATGATAAAGCTCAGAGCTGCAGCACTGCCCCAATTTCTTATTCATAGCTTGTTATTTTAAAAGATCTTGCATTTTACAGAGATATTATACAGTGCATATCTTGCTTGAAAGGGAAAAATTTTAGCCCACCTATATCTAACAGATAGTGTTGTCAAAAAGCACAGCAAATTCCCTTTTCCCACTTTCTCGATCTACCCAGGCCATTTCCAAATGTATGCTTTGTTTCATGACCATTAAGGAGATAAAAAAAAAAAAAAGCAGGTTTAAAAAAAATCCCTGGAAGGGCTATTGTGATAAAGAGGGATTTTAATGATGTTTTGAAATTTTTTGGATGAATGCTTTGATAGAAAAAACTGAGAAAATGCTCAGGAAAGGATATGGGAAGCTTTTGCTATTCGTATATGAACTATCTGTAACTACATTTTCTGTTAATAAAATTGTATGTAATACAGAGAAAATAATACATTTAATAAATTTTAATATATAACACATTTTTGATTGTCATAATCCCCAATTTTGGGAGTCCTAAATTAAATATATAAATCTGGACATAGCGAGTATCTGTTTCATTACAAATGGTTGAAATAGACTAAATAAATGAAAAATTGACATTAAAAAATACATTAGAATAAGATAACCAAGTGAAAAGGCAGAGTTTCTTCCCCTGAAGATGTTAAAAATTGGAATGAGTACCAATTTTTAACATCTTACAGAATTATTTAGATACTCTCTTTCCTGAAGGCTAGCAGAACTATTTGACCTCCAGCAGTTCAACATTCAAAGCTTATGATTGCCTATTACTCTATTGTTTTCTCATTTAAAAGCTGGCTTAATATTATCTTACAAACACAGGTTTTATATGTAAAGGTTTTTGTTTGGACTTGGAGTAGAGATTGAAATAGAATCTTTTGCTGCAATATGGGAGTCAGGGCAGTGTTTCTGAAGTGTGAGGGCAGAGTGATTAGGAAGAGCTAGTGTCCTAGCAGTTTGCACTTCTCATGCCTAATTTGATAAATGGTAATGAGCATCTGTTAATCTCCAGTGTAATGAGAACCTATTTGTAGTGCTTACAACCTGAAAAAACTGTGTGTGTGTTTGTTAGGGTAGAGGATAAATTTTCACTCTTGGATCATGACCACTCACTCACCCATGTGCATGCACACACACGCATACACACCTTAAACCCTAAAAAATAATGACTTAATCAGTTGCAGGGTCAAACTGATTATATCTAAATTTAGTAGAGAATCCTAATGATGCTAATAACTTCCAATCTGATAATGCCTTATTAGCTCTCCTTCCCACACAGCACTTCTCCTCTAGCCAATTCTAGATGTAGCCATTGGCAGGTGGTGCCCTTTGCTGGCTGATGTTGTCTGGCTCAAGACCCTGCTGTACAGGTGCTGTGTTCTAGGCTTGGCTGCCAAGATACTAGGGGTGTGACTTAAACCACATGCACTGTTGACCAAAGTGGCCTCCTGGAAGCCAAATCTCCTCTCTCTTGCTGCATTACCTGAGGGAAAGCCATGACATAACATCTCCAAATAGTTTCGGTAATGGGGCAACAATGGCTGATTTGAGCCAGCTGCCTTGAGAGAGAGGCAATTATCTTGGCTGGGATTAAGTAGCTACAGGTGTCAACACCTGCTGCCTCGTTAAAGGCTGTCTACATGACCACTGTTTACTCTCATCTTGAAACAGGTCATTTGGTGCTTGAGTCAATGGAAACAAAGTCTTTGGCCTTAATTTCCTTCTCCTAACAGGCAAGCAAAATACAAGCAGAATGAAAACACAATTCCCTTGGCTTACCCACTCAGAGAAGGGACAAACATGAAAATTCGGAGTTCACATTACAATAACTCTTATTTTGAAACACAAATTGGAGTTTACATTTCCAAGATTGTAAAATTACAAACGTTTTACAATTTAGTATTCTGAAAGACATGTACCCATGGCCTTTCCTTCTTCATTGTGGCTTCTGTTGTATTGTTTATACTTGTGATCAAATTAATATGAAAGCTTCTAATAACAAGTATTTGATGTGCCTCAATGCATATCTAGTTTTTGCTCACCAGTTTGTTGGAACTTATTACAAAACCCAAATCTTCTTGGTTCACATTTTCCAGAGTTTAGCTCAGGGTTCTTATATTCTGAGAATTATCTTCCATAAACATTTCTTACTGTACATTCTCATAGTACTTTCCTATGTCTACGATTTCCTGTGTTGTCACCTGATCCACAGACCAGCTGTGTCAACATCAGCTGGGATAATTAGACATGCAGGCTCTTGTAACCATCCATGACCTAAGGATCAGAATCTACCTTAAAAAAATTCCCAACATTTTCATGTGCATTAAATTTTGAGAAGTAGCGATACAACACATTTCAATTACACAATGCAGTTAATTATGTATATGTCTGACTTCCCCAGGGAATGAAAATTCCTTGAGGTCAGGTCTTTGTTCAGTTAGAGCTACCAGCCTGGTAGCTGTTCCTCACATCAATGTTCTTAAGACATCTTTCCTGTAAACTCAGTCCTGCCCTGGTCTGTGGACCACATCTTGCACATATATATCAAATTTCCCTGCTCTGCCTTTTTCCCACCAGTTTAAAAGTTCAAGTTGTTTTCTTATTTCTGAAGTCAAGTGTCCATGTCCTTTCTCAGTTTGGTAACTGTGTATCTACATTTTATCACTGGGTATAATTATTTCCTGAAAATGTGCCTAGTGCTCCAGTGCTTCTGAAAAGTAGGCACTGCTTTATGCTTTGATTACAAACTGCTGGAGGATAGAATCTGGTCTCATTCCATTCTCTTTTCACAATGTGAGTATAGCCATAATGGTGTACCAAAAGGCTCTTGATCAATGATTTTTTGCAAGCTATACTGTCGATTAGATGCAGCTGCTTTAGAAATTGTGTTATCTCTTTTAGGCCTATAGCATTTGGTAAGTAATTGTCCCAGTGTATAAAATTTGTCCTACCAACTTGAAAGAATGAATACTTCCCCTAAGCACATCTGATATATCCAGGTAATGTGTAACTCACCCAACAGATTTAGCTCCTTATGTTGCCTTTGAATTTAGACTCATTTGGCAGAACTGAAAATCTCCAACTCTGCAAACTGATACTTGAAGCTCTTTGCTCTGCTGGTATGCTTTCTCATAATTTTGGAAGGGACTTATGTGTGTTCATGTGTGTGTGCATGTGCATTCTATCTTTCCTGGCTCTCTCTCTCTACCCTGTTTACAAATGGAAATTGTGAAAAGATTAAGGATAGAAGAAGCAACATCAATTTATGCTAGTTAGAAACATATTTTTATTGATACGTACCTGCATATTTCAAAACACCTGCTGGCATTTTCCATTGGATTGAGAAGCCCTATGCAAATAGAGAGACTGGGGCCTTTTCTGACTGTGCCTTTACCATGGACCATTGGAGGAATGAGGATGGAGGTGAGAGTAGATGTGTACATCTACTGCAAAGGGAGAGAGAGCGAGAGAGAAGGGAGGAAGAGAGCAAGCCCAATAATAAGTACAGATAAGCAAACATTGAGATAAGATGAGAGATACACAAAACTTTGATTCAGGTAAGTGTATAGCTCTGTTACTTACTAACTATGGGAACAACTATTTCTTTAAAACTCTCTGCATTTCTTAAGAAGTGCTACCTAACATGGAAGAACCTCAATTCTCTCATCCATAAAATGGAAATCATACACCTGACTTCGTTTATAGCCACTATACCCTTGTGCAGGCTGTGTACTGCACAAAGTACCTGCTGAGGGATTATTGTGGACCGAAATCCAACCTGCCTTATATTCACCAAGACATACATCCAGGCACAAGACTTTCTCCGCCTGGAGGAAAAAACAAACAAACAAACAAACCTTTCTAACAATCACATAGGTACAATATAGGCTAGCCCATAAAGCAGCCTTCCTTATACAATTTATTGTGGGGATTAAAAAAGATGGTCTGTAGAACTATGGCAGACTGCTTGGCATTCTCTAAATGTTTTGTCACTTCTCTGGTCCTTGTTTTGCTTCTCTCTAAATAGACATTTTATTCTCAATATTTAATTTTCTTCCCCAGGCTACAACCAAGGCTGCCTATTCTTCCAGGGCTCACATCTTCCCAACTCTGCCCTCAGGTAAATAACCTCTCCTCTCAGTTTTATTTTGAAAAAGTCTTTGGAAAAGCAGGTCTGATAGACCTGACCAGAGGCACAAACCCAGAATGATGGAGCCACTCTCATTATCAATTCTCAGCATAATCATGTGAGAAGCAGGAAGAAGTACAGAACTCAAAGAAAGGGTAATCATCTGTTTTTCGCCAGCAAATGTGTGATACATGGGAGAGATTAAAAACTAATATTTCCACCACAATTCTTATAAATATTGAGCACTTGCTGTATGCGGAGACTCGCAATAATTCCAATGAAGTACACAGAGACACAGGAGGCGAACAATTCGTTGAAGGGGTAGAGAACATGATTTGAGAATCACTACATCGAGATGACTCAGCAAATACAAAATAAAAACTGCAATGCTAAGTAGTGTTGCCCTTAATGGAGGTCATTTCTTCTTTTTGGGTCCCAGTTTTCTCATCTGAAAAATGAAGTGCCTGAATCAGACCATTAGTATTAGGTTCCTTTTACTCTGATGTGTATGACTCCTCCATCCATTCATCAATCATTCCATGTCTCCATCCATCAATCCATTTCCCTATCACTGTTAGGTGCTTGACATACTTAGATCCTAAGTCAGCAAGTGTTTATTGAGGGCCTATGAAATATAAGGCAGTATTTTTCAGTACAGTGATAAATGCAGAAAATAAATGACAGCCTTTCTCTTCAAGTTGTTTCCAGTCTAGTTGGAGAAGGCTAATTATACAGTATGTGAAAAACAAGAATTATGTAACAGACAACAATGCAATAGAGTCAAGAAAAATTGGTGACCACTTGTCAAAGTCTGGTGAAAATAATTTAGACTTCAGCATGAGTATGGTGACAAAGCAAAAGGGCGCAGAGATGGCTCCATGGAAGAGAAGAGGTTTTACTTCCTCTGGAGACTGAGATAAGGCCATCACTGGCTGAACAGAGAGGTCAGGTATGCACCTTCTGTGCTGGATTAAAAGCTAGAATTTCCCATCCTTTTAAATACTAACATGAAATTGCTTAGATTTGTAGTCTTTTTCTTCAGTGTTTTAACGTTTTCGTTGAGTATACATTGTGTGAAATAAAAAATGCTGACATATACTGTAACTATGTATATCAGAAAGAAAAGTTACCTGAAAACATTTGAGGTAAATACTAATTGCATTCATCTGCTAATTAGCATGTTTTTTGTCACTGACTATATCACCAGATTGGATTTCCCACTGGGAAATAGAAGTAAAAAAAAAAAAGTCAAGAAATTAGAAAGCTAGTTGCTATGAAGATGGTGGAGACAAAAGTGTATGAGAAATGTTGCTATCATGCTAAGATTTGAAAGTGGGTGGCCAGTAAGGAATTAAACATACATATGTCTATATGAATAGTGATTACTGCCTTTTAGTTTAAACAATGTTGATTCTAATTGTCTTCAGAGCCACATGGAACTAATAGCTCATTGGAAATCAATTGATACCTGAATGAAGGTGCACAGTGAGCTGAACAAGCTGAAGAAGGACTGTGATTATTTTGCAGGCTGTAATCATGAGGACAGAGAAAAGCCAAGTTTTCAAATCAACATTCTAAATATGGTTGTTCTAAAATTAAAAGCACAAGTTGAAAAGTTGTCAGACACAGTAAGATATTGTTCAAAGCTCTATAGCATTTGCCTTGGAATTTAGTATCACAAACTGACATAGCTACATAAAATGCACTGTAATAATCATTCCAAGTAGAGGTTAGTTGATTTGGATGGGTCTGAATTTGCTATTTTTTTGTCACATAATCAATATGAAAGGAGTCAACATGCAAACAATATATCTGGCTGTTGGCTTTGCAAAAACAATGGTCACCTAAAATCAATGTTTAGGGATTTTGCTTTTGCTGTTTATCACAATGTGTTTTTTAGTCCTTGTTTAAAATTTCAATCACTTAATTTTTTTCATTCTATTTATTCTTTTCTTAGATTATCATCACAGAATAAGGCACATAGTTTGCTTTGTGTATTAAGGATTGATTTGCTTCATTTATAGTCATAATTTGTTAAAGCAGACCATCAAACAATTGTGTATACTGGTGATACAGAGACGGATAAGGTGTGTCCCATGCCTTTATGGTCTTACATTCCAATGGGTCAGACAATGCATCATTATAAGACTGTGCAGTATTTCTGTAAGAAGGTATTACAGGGAGTATAGGTTATTGGAAAAGTAAGAGAGAAAGAAAGAAGTGAGGATAGAGGAAAGGAGAAACTGATCAACCAAACTGGGTTAATGTCAGCATTAGGATTGAAGAATAAGAACATGATAGTGGGAAATCTATGAGCAACATGCCTCTCCAAACTAAACATATCTGCAACAACATGGTGTAGCATACAATCTAGATACCACAGTTCTTGGGTGCTATAGGACCCAAGCTATCTCTCTGAGAACCTAAACAGTCTTTAGCAACAAACTCTGTTCCTTCATAACTAAAATGTCCCTGCTTCTGAGTGTAGCTCATATGATACATCAAAGGGCATAATTTATTTGATCAGTTTGTCAGAACAGTTTTCTTGTCAGGTGATTGCTTGAGATTTCTTTTTCAGACCCTAGGATTAGCCTGCTTGTATTTGGGAGCTGTCCTACTGCATGAGGCTTATTGCTGGCAAGGGTGTGCTGAAGCTGCTAAATTGACTTCCTGTTCTCTGAACTCTGTCACCAGAAACAGAAAGATGATATTGTACATTATCCCTGTGCTAAACTTGCTATTCATTACCCTTTGTCCATGTGAGCACTCTGAGCAATGGGCCTTGCCCCACCAAAAGCAAAAAACATTTAGTGCCAAGCAATTGAAAATACATTGTTTAAATTGATTAAGCCAATTACATAGCATTTAGATACAAATATGCCCAAGAAAAAAAAGTGTAGACTCAAAATTATACTTTTGGGCTTTACATTCATAGTTGATTTTTTTTCACCATAGTTACCTACTTTTTTCATAAGCCATTATCTCCAGACAAATTGACTTATCTATTTTTATATTTTCTCTTGTCATACTTTGTTCATGCAGCACTATCCACCTAGAATTATTTCCTATCTTCTATACTACCAATATACATTCTGGCTGTTCTTCTAGACCCAGCTAAGATCTCTCCCCACAAGAGTATATTGTATCTTTCTTTGTGACTTTGAGAGTTTCTTGTCAATTTTGACATACATTGCCTTCCTCTTTTCTTCCCATTGTTATCCTAAATTATTATTTTATTCTTTTGCTGTAACATAAATTTTTACTAGTTTATATTTAGTTTTCCTGATAAGTTTAAAAAGTTTTTTGAGGGCATATATCCTATTTTAGATTTCTGTATATTTCTACATTTTCAAGTATTTTGGTCTGTTTTGTGCTGCTATAACAGAATACTCCAGACTGAGTAAATTATAACAAACAGAAATTTATTGGCTCATGGTTCTGGAAGCTGGGAAGTCCAAGATCAAGGAGTTGATATTTGGTGAAACCTTTCTTGCTGCAACATCCCAGGGTAGAAGGGCGAGGACAAAGTGAGAAAGAGCAAGAGATCAAACTTTCAGGCTGAAACTCTTTTATTATCAGCATTTTTCTATTCATGAAGGTGGAGCTCTCATGACCTAAATGCTTCCCATTAGACCTCACCTCCCTACACTGTTTCATTGGTGATTAAGTTTTTAACATATGCTTTCTGAGGGGACACGTTTAAACCATTTCGCCAAGCTTAGGTCATAGGTCAAAACATCAATTAATATTGTTTACAGTGTTTTTATTATTTAAATTTTTTTCTGATTTTCTATAATTTGATAAAGAAGTTTGATCAAGCAAAACTTGGAAACTGTAAACTGATGATCATCAATTATTTTCATGGTTTTTACAATGTCTTAAAATATTTTAAGAATTTGAGGCAAGATAACTCTTTCTAAATACTACTTATAAATTGCATGCATTATGTATTGTTTAAATAATATTTGCATATTGTATGCCTTACAGAGTTCCCGTTCCAGCTAAGATGGAGTTAGCACAAGCCCCTTTTCACTTCCACTGAATTCAACTGTAAAACCAGGAAAGAATTCATGGCCTAATAGCAACAAGTGGATCAGAGAAAAACACCAGAATTTGGAGCATCATTGAACTAGTGGTGAGTTTATCTTTTTTTTGCCTCCAGATCTCTCCCAGCCTAAAATTCAACAAAGCCTGAAACCTGTAAGTGAGCACTGTAGTGCAGGCATTGAGAGAGAGAGAGAGAGAGTATTGCATGTATGAGCACAAAAGGGAATTTCCAAAACTCAGAAAGAATGAGGGTAAATCCTTTGACTTTCTTTCTCTTCTTTTTCTATGCTTTCTCATGCTTCAGTCACCAGGAAATCCCATGGTGAAGAGATCAGTGACATTGATATCAGTCAGCAGTGGAGGCCTGTTGGAGCCAAAACTCTGAATGTAGAAAACATTCATCTCCATTTAGTGAATCTGTTGCATCAGTATAATGTATCCAAACTCAGTTGCCTCTCTTTCTCACTTTTGATCCTCCAACTAATTAGCTCCAGGCATGGTACAATTGTGAAAGCAGGTGGTTTCTAGCTGGACAATCAGAAAGAAGCACGAGAAAAATTCCTGGGGCTGCCGTGGAGAGCAAGAGGGAAAGTGACACCATAAAGTTGTTTATAAACCTTTGGGCTCACCCCCAAACTGCACATATACAAATCTAATCCTATTTAGCATAAAAAATGTTTAGAAATTAGAAGATGGGTCCCAGACTTACTACTAAGTAGTACCCACATGGGACAGATCTGAATAACAGTGTAATTGCATGAAAAATTTAGCTCAAATTGGGACTGACGGCCATAAAAGCTAAAACTAAATACCAATTTTTTCTGTAGAATTTAAACAAGACTCAGAGTCTATTGATATAATATTCAAAATATTCCAGCATATAAAGAAATATGAGACAATCAACTTGCATCAGAAAAGACAATCAACAGATACCAAAGATGAGATAATTCAGATGTTGGTATTATTTAACAAAGATTTTAAATGAGTTGCTATAAAAATTCTCAAGTGAACTATCATGAACACTCTTGAAACAAATATATTTAAAACAACATGGCAGTAATATTAGATTAAAAACTAAGTTCATCCTTAAAGTATCATATTCATAAGACTTTTGTTTTTCAAAGTAGTTTCATCTTTTAAAAACTTAGATATATTTCACAAACCACAAATGTCACCATTTTAAGGTGTACACATAAGTAGCTTTTAGTATATTCACAAGGTTGTAAAATGACTCTCCAATTCCAAAATACTTTTATCAACATAAAGGAAAACCCTATGACTGTTAACCCATTCCAATTCTTGGGTTCATTTTTCTTTGCCAAAATTTGCTTTATTGTAATTTTTTGCCAGGTTATAAACTGTCCTTATTGGACCATATGAGATTAATGTGAAATAATAATCAGTAGTGAAAGATTACTGTATCTTTTTTCTTTTTTTTTCCGAGATGGAGTCTTGCTCTGTCGACTAGGCTGGAGTGCAGTGGCGTTATCTTGGCTCATTGCAACCTCTGCCTACGGGTTCAAGCGAATCTCCTGCCTCAGTCTCTGAGTAGCAGGGAATACAGGTGCATGCCACCACAGCCAGCTATTTTTTTGTATTTTTAGTAGAGATGGGGTTTCACTATGTTGGCCAGGTTGGTCTCAAACTCTGACCTCAGGCGATCCACCCGCTTCAGGCTCCCAAAATGTTGGCAGTACAGGTGTGAGCCACCACACCTAGCCTAGTGTATCATTTTTATGACCATGGATTACTACTGCATTGTGATATGACATAAGTTCTTCTACTATTAGATATTTTGTTCTTAAATAACAAGGTAGGTGAGTCCATAGAGAGGTGTATTAGTTTGTTTTCACACACTATAAAAAACTACCTGAGACCAGGTAATTTATAAAGAAAAGAGATTTAATTGACTCACAGTTCTGCAGGCTTAACCAGAAGCATGACTGGGAGGCCTCAGGAAACTTACAATCATGGCAGAAGGCAAAGGGGAAGCAAGTCACATCTTCTTATGGTGGAGCAGGAGAGAGAGAGGTAGCAAGGGGGGAAGTGCCACATGTTTTTTTAACCACGAGATCTCATGAGAACTTATTCACTATCATGAGATGAACATAGGGGAAATCTACCCCATGGTCCAGTCACCCCCCACCGGTCTCTCCTCCAACACTAAGGATCACAACTCGAGATGAGAATTGGATGGGGACACAGAGCCAAATGATATCAATCTGCCTCTGGCCCCTCCCAAATCTCATGTCCTTCTCATATTTCAAAACACAATCATGCCTTCCCAACAGTCCCCGGAAGTCTTAACTCATTCCAGCATTAACCCAAAGTCTAAGTCCAAAGACTCATCTGAGACAAGGCAAACCTCTTTTCCCTATGAGCCTGTAAAATCAAAAACAACTTGGTTACTTCCAAGATACGATAGATATACAGTCATTGCGTAAATGCTCCCATTCCAAATGGGAGAAATTGGCCAAAATAAAGGGGCTACAGGCCCCATGCAAGTCTGAAACCCTGTAGGGCAGTCCTTAAATCTTAGAGTTCCAAAATAATCTACTTTGACTCCATCTCTCATATACAGGGCATGCTGATGCAAAGGGTGGGCTCCCAAGGCCTTGGGTCCCTGTGTCTCTGCTGGGTAAAGCCCTGTTGGCTGCTTTCACAGGCTGGTGTTGAGTGCCTGGGACTTTTTCAGGTGCGTGGAGCATCCTGTCGGTGGATCTACCATTCTGGAATCTGGAGGACAGTGCCCCTCTTCTTACAGCTCCACTAGGCCGTGCCCCAATGGGGACTCTGTGTGGGGACTCCAAACCCACAATTCCCCTCTGTGCTGCCCTAGTAGAGATTCTCCATGAGGACTCTGTTCCTGGAGCAGACTTCTGCCTGGACATCTAGCCATTTCCATGCATCCTCTGAAATTTAGGCAGAGTTTTCCAAACCTCGACTCTTGCCTTCTGAACACCTGTAGGCCCAACGCCAGATGGAAGCTGCCAAGGCTTGGGGCTTGTACCCTCTGAATCCATGGCCCGATGTGTGGCCCCTTTTAGCCTCAGCCGAAGTTGGAGTGGCTGGAATACTGAACACAAAGTCCTGAGGCTGCACAGAGCAGTAGGGCACTGGGCCTGGCCGGTGAAATCATTTTTCCTTCTAGGCCTCTAAGCCTGTGATACGAGGGGCTGCTGTAAAGATCTATGAAATGCCCTGGAGACATTTTCCCCATTGTCTTGGCTATTAATATTCAGTTCCTCTTATGCATAGTTCTGCAGCAGGCTTAAATTTCTCCCCCCAAAATGGATTTTCCTTTTCTGCCACCTGACCAGGCTGCAAATTTGCCAAACTTTTATACTCTGATTCCCTTTTAAATGTAAGTTCCAGTTTCAGACAATCTTTCTGTTCACACATATGTGCATACACTTTTAGAGACAGCCAGGATATATCTTGAATGCTTCGCTCCTTAGAAATTTCTTCTGTCGGATGCCCTAAATCATCTCTCTCAAGTTCAGAGTTCCACAGATCTCTAGGGTAGGGGAAAATGCTTCCAGTCTCTTTACTAAAGTGTAGCAAGAGTGACATTTACTCCAGTTCCCAATAAATTCCTCATCTCTATCTGAGATCACCTCAGCCTGGACTTCATTGTTTATATCACTATCAGTAATTTGGTCAAAACCATTCGACAAGTCTCTAGGAATTTCCTAACTTTTCCACCTCTTCCTGTCTTCTTCCGAGCCTTCCAAACTGTTCGAAGCTCTGCCCATTACCTAGTTCCAAAGTCACTTCCACATTTTCAGATATCTTTATAGCAGTGCCCCACTCCTCTGGTACCAATTTTTCATATTAGTCTATTTTCACTCTGCTCTAAAGAATTACCTGACACTGGGTAACTTATGAAGAAAAGAGGTTTAATTGACTCACAGTTCTGCAGGCTTAACTGGATGTATGACTAGAAAGCCTCAGGAAACTTACAGTGTTGGTAGAAGGTGAAAAGGAAGCATGGCACATCTTCCCATTGAGGAGCAGGAGAGAAAGAGAGTGAGGTGGAAGTGCCACATGCTTTTTAAACCATCATATCGCATGAGAACTCACTCACTATCACAAGACCAGCATATAAAAAACACACTACCATAATCCAGTCACCTCCCACTAGGACCCTCCTCCAACACTAAGGATCACAACTCAAGATGATATTTGGGGGCAGATACAGAGCCAAACCACATCAATAAGTAAGACTGAAAAGAGTTTTCAATATCAACTGCGGTAAGAATCTTTCTTTGTAACCATCACTAGGTTTGAGAGTTCTGAAATGTAGAGAGAAATTGCCATTTATTACTTATTTATAATGAAATTATGAGAAATATTTAAATATGTAAAGGTAGCTTTTAAAAATTATACACATAGATACACACACTTACACATATATTTTATTTCATTAGTTTTGGTGATACGAGTGGTTTTTGGCTATAAGGATGAATTGTATAGTGGTGAAGTCAGATTTTAGTGCATATGTCACCTGAGTACTGCACCTTGTAGTCAGTATGTATATTATTTTTCATCCTTCACTCCCCTCTATTCTTCCCCCTCTGAGTCTTCAATGTTCCTTATACCACTCTGTATGCCTTTTTGTACCCGTAGCTCTTAAGTTAACTTGAAGTTCCCATTTGATAATCGGGCTGTGTTATAGAAAGAATTCTGGAAAGGTGCTCATAATATCTTCAGAGAACATTTATCCCTGTCTTCATGCTGGGTTGTTCCACCTAATTTATTCCCAACAAAATAAAACTGCCTATATATAATTTAAATAGGTATATTCCTGCAAATTTGATATTGACTTGAAATCAACCTACTTCTAAACATACACTCATCTGTTTTTTTCTATATAAAATGAAGTTTTATCAAAATGTTTTTGGTTGCATTTGACTCCCTTTTATATTATGTTGAAAACCGAACAGTGGGCTATAGGAATAAATTATCATTTGCCAAAAGATAAAACACAGGAAAAATCCCAAAGTATTATTTAATAATTTGTAGCTCATAAAAATCAGTTTATTAAGGGCAATAGCTGTTGTGCACATGAAATATCTAATATGTAAGTTATCTCAAATAGAGTTTTTTAAACCCTATCAATATTTTGAATCTTAAGCAATATTTTACCAAGAGCAGTACTTTATACAATTTCCTATAGCATCTAAATCCACAAAGAGAAATAAATAATTATATTCTTTGCCAGAAAATAAATCAGAAAATTTTTTAAGAACTTCTTGATTAAATAATATAATTATATTGGACTCTTTCTCTGTTTAGAAATAAATACTATAACTCTTGTCCTTCTGCTTTTGAATGTGTTTATGCTTATGTAAGTGGATTTGAATGCGTGTGTGAGTGTATGTATAAATAAATATAGGTACACATATGGCTATAGATCAAATAAAGATAATTATTTTTAGCAGAAAAAAAGTTAGGTGACTCAAGAATGTTGGTCCTGTTTATACTTTTGTCTTGAGGATTAGGAGTTGTTAGCTCATAAAAAACTCTGCGTTTATTATAGGCATCAATTAAATTCTGCCTAGGGCTGAATCCATGATGTGAAATATAATATAGTGTAAAATTAAATGATACTTATGAAAAGTAAAAAATAAAAATCAATTTTATTACTGAAATACTTATATAAGTGGGAATTCTGAATCATAACAAGTTTGAAGCGTGATGAAAAATATAAGCAGATCATATTTAATGATTATTAACTGTGTGTACATGTATAAATAAATATATATGTGTGTATTTATAATACCATCTCAAAGTAAATGTATTATACCATAAGAAATGTATAATAAAACTGCCTTAAAAATTATCTGTATTTTTGAGGGATTCAAGTACTTTTCAAAGGTAAGGTTGAAATAATGTACTTCAATACTAACATATCTATAAAATATGCTCATAATTTCCTTGGTTTTATTTTCCAAATTTTTTTTTACCATGGAATATTATAAAGCTCTAATATACATTCAAGAATGTATAAAATTCATCATAGAATTCTTCATTTTATAGTAATCTTCAATTTATAGTACTGAAGAAAATGGTTGTGAAAGCTTAGGTTCTCTCTATATATATATATAAAATATATATATGTGTGTGTATATCTGCTGGACAAATATTGAAATGCCATGTAGTTGAAAATCTAAATGTGCTGACAATTATAAATAATAACTGTATTTACCGAGTCTTAAATATCCTGTTAGAAATAATTTGTTAACTGAACACCCATCAAGTGTTCAACATGTCCTATTTCTTTTGTTCGGTTTTTGTTTCCTTGTCAATAACAAAACCAAACAACTCTTAAAAGTTAATCATAAGTACTACAGAAAATTGAAATGTGCACCTGCAGGCAGGGTTTCAACCTTAAGGTGAACCAAACAAGAGATCTTACAGACATAAACAGAAGTCTCTTTCCTACATCCTAGAAAAACAGATTTCTCTGGCATTCTGGAATGATTGACAAATTCAAGCAAGTGTCCTGAAATGATCCAGATGCACATCTTCTGGGGAATAGTTTGATCAGGTGGCTCCATGAATGAGACGACTTGTGAGGAAGATCATCAGGTATCACCTTCCACACATGCAGTCAGGACTATTCAAATTTGTGTCAGGAAAAAGCAGCCAAACCAACAGGTAGATTTGAAGGGAAAAGGGAGGCTTCCCTGAAAGCAAAGACATTTCCCCTGACCTATCAACATTTCTAGAATTACACATCAGGACTAAAATATTTGGGGTACTTATTAGTCTCACAATAACATACATTAAAGTTTCCCCAGAAATGTTAATGCCACAAACCAACATCAGTGAAAATTTTGGAAAATGTCCTGTGTTTTTCAATAAGGGTGCTATTGTCATTTTTAAAAACTTTAAAAAAATGTTTTAAACTGAGCTTTATTGTGGTGTACTTGACATACTATAAACTGCTTATACTAGAATGTACAATTTGATAAGTTTTGAAAAAGCATAACTAAAAGATAGTGAGTAGATTGGTTTCTTCTTTGTAATTTCTCCATCCTGTCCCTTCCTGTTACTGTTCTCCCAGGCAATGATTGCTTTGTTTTCTGTTACTAGAGATTTGTTTACATTTTCTGGAGTTCTATATAATTGGAATAATAAACTAAGTAATTTTTTGTGTCTGACTTCTTTCACTCAGTATAACTGTTTTGAGAGATTCATTCATATTATTCCATGCGTCAATAGTTCATGCCTTTTTATCAGTCAGTAGTATTTCATTGTATAGATATACCACAGTTTATGTAGCCATTCAGACATTGTTGGATATTGCAATTGTTTCCAGGTATTGGCTATTACAAATAATTCAGATATGAACATTTGCTTACAATTCTTTTTAGGAACATATGCTTATTTTCTCTTGGATAAATAAATACCTAGGAGTGGAATGGCTATTTTAGTTGGTGAGTGTACACTTAACTTTTTAAGAAATTGCCAAGCTATTTTCCAAAGTAGTTGTACTATTTTACATAAACAACAGTATTTACGAGGCTTTTAGTTATTCCTTTTGCTCACTGGCCTTTGGTATGATGAGTCTATTTAATTTTAAACTTTCAATAGGTGTGTGGCATATCCCATCCCACTCTGGGTTTAATGTGCACTTCTCTAATGTTGTATGATGTATATAATTTTTGTGTGTGTGTTTGTTAGCCACCTGTGTATCCTCTTTGGTAAACAATATGTTCAAGTAGTTTGTCCATTCTTAGTAGGATTGTTATTCTGCATTCAAATTTTTTATCAACTATGTTTTTCAAATGTTATTAAATGTGTGTGTGTGAAAAGTGGTTAACTGAGGGTACACAATATAAACTTCAAAAGCTGAAATATATTACTAAAAGCTGATCTCTCTTGCAAGTAACCAAGGATAACAAAAATTTAAAACTAACTAGTATTCAAGACAATCCTAAGCAAAAAGAACAAAGCTGGAGACATCACACTACCTGACTTCAAACTATACTACCAGACTACAGTAACCAAAACAGCATGGTACTGGTGCTAAAACAGATATATAGACCAATGGAATAGAACAGAGACCTCAGAAATAACACCACATATCTACAACCACCTGATCTTTGACAAACCTGACAAAAATGAGCAATGGGGAAAGGATTTCCTATTTAATAAATGGTGCTGGAAAACTGGCTAGCCATATGTAGAAAGCTGAAACTGGATCCCTTCCTTACACTGTATATTAAAATTAACTCAAGATGGATTAAAGACTTAAATTTAATACCTAACACCATAAAAACCCGAGAAGAAAACCTAGGCAATACCATTCAGGACATAGGCATGGGCAAGGACTTCATGACTAAAACACCAAAAGCAAAGGCAACAAAAGCCAAAATAGACAAATGAGATCTAATTAAACTAAAGAGCTTCTGCACAGCAAAAGAAACTATCATCAGAGTGAATAGGCAACCTACAGAATGGGAGAAAATTTTTGCAATATACCCATCTGACAAAGAGCTAATACCAGAATCTACAAAGAACTTAAATTCACAAGAAAAAACAACTCCACCAAAAAATGGGCAAAGGATATGAACACACATACACCTCTCAAAAGATGACATTTATGCAGCCAACAGACATATGAAAAAGTGCTCATCATACTGGTCATCAGAGAAATGCAAATCAAAACCACAATGGGATACCATCTCACGCCAGTTAGAGTGACGATCATTAAAAAGTCAAGAAACAACAGATGCTGAACAGGATGTGGAGAAATAGGAATGCTTTTACACTGTTGGTGGAAGTGTAAACTAGTTCAATCGTAGTGGAAGACAGTGTGGTGATTCCTCAAGGATCTAGAACTGGAAATGCCATTTGACCCAGCAATCCCATTACTGGGTATATACAAAAAGGATTATAACTCATTCTACTATAAAGACATATGCACACGTATGTTTATTGCGGCACTATTACCAGTAGCAAAGACTTGTAACCAACTCAAATGTTCATCAATGATAGACTGGATTAAGAAAATGTGGCACATAGACACCATGGAATACTATACAGCCAGAAGAAAGGATGAGTTCATGTCCTTTGCAGGGACATGGATGAAGCTGGAAACCATCATTCTCAGCAAACTATCAAAAGGACAGAAAAGCAAACACCGCATGTTCTCACTCATAGGTGGGAGTCAGACAATGAGAACACATAGACACAGGGAGGGGAGCATCACACACTGGGGACTGTTGGGGGTTGGGGGGACTGAAGGAGGGATAACATTAGGAGAAATACCTAATGTAAATGATGAGTTGATGGGTGCAGCAAATCAATATGGCACATGTATACCTATGTAACAAATCTGCATATTGAGCACATGTACCCTAGAGCTTAAAGCATAATGACAATTAAAAAAACTTACTAGTATTGAATGAGCTAGTCTTATTTCTGAGTCTTATGGTAAAACATTTTTCTGTAGTATAGTGGTTTAGGGCAGGGCTTCTGGAGCTATTCTGCCTGAACTCAAATTCATTTGGCTACTTCTTAGCTGTGTAATTGTGTGTAAGTTTCTTAATATCTCTATGCCTCTTTTGTAGATGTAATACTTGTAGCTGCCTCATAGTGTTGTCATTATGCACGTAAAGTACACAGTAAAGGCTCAATAATATTTACTATTGTTTAATAAATTCATTATTATTTACCCATTCTTGCTCTGTAAATTTTACCTGTGATAGACCTCATTTAACTTGGCCAGCCTCTCAGTTGAATTTCTTTCCATAAGTGAAATGCCCTCCAAAGGCCATAGGTTGTCAGGAGGAGGAAATTATGATTTTTATTTTTTTTTTTGAGACGGAGTCTCGCTCTGTCGTCCAGGCTGGAGTGCAGTGGCCAGATCTCAGCTCACTGCAAGCTCCGCCTCCCGGGTTTACGCCATTCTCCTGCCTCAGCCTCTGGAGTAGCTGGGACTACAGGCGCGCGCCACCACGCCCAACTAGGTATTTTGTATTTTTTTAATAGAGACGGGGTTTCACCGTGTTAGCCAGGATGGTCTCGATCTCCTGACCTCGTGATCGGCCTCTCGGCCTCCCAAAGTGCTGGGATTACAGGAAATTATGTTCTTGAGGTTTAAGTCAAATAAATTGTGTAAAATAAGTAGAAATCTCTGGCCAGATAGTGCTAAGAGAAGCTGCTGATGAAGATCAGAGTATTGAGGCACGGGGTAAGGAATGATAACATATTTTACAGTCTGTCTTCCATCAAGGCAGTTTATTTAAATTCATCAATTTGTTACCATGACTGACTTCTGACACTAAATTTAACTTAAGAATCCCTGAAATGACAGTATGTCATTGAGTTGGGGAAAAGTGCATAAATAGTGACCTTAACTGTTGTCTCACTATGATTGAAACAGAAACTCTTCTAAAATGCCTACCGAGTGATGGTTTTCTCAGAAGAAGGTTTCAAGTTGACCAAAGGATAGTTTTTGGAAACAATACTTTCAGGAATTTTACTATTAGAGAATGTGGTGATTCACCTGGGTTTGAAGCCCAAATGAAAAAAAAAAATATTTTGGAATGCTCTCCCAACCCCAGAAAGAGTTACTGTGAGAAGGGGATAATGAATTTGAAGTGATCTAGGCTGAGAACCATATGGAAGGATGTGAGAAGACATGAGACTGACATCTGGAGAAACAACAGGAAACATTTTAATAGTCAAATGTACTTTGTATTAGCATCAGGAAACACTTACAAGTATGTCATCCCTTTAGACTGTGAGTTGTATCAGGGCTGAAGACAATGCCCATTTTGTTCAGCACTTTTTCTAGTGCCCAGCACAGTGTTTATTATACAGCAGATGCTCAACGAAGATATAAAATGTGTATTTTTAAACAACCGCATCCTTCTCTCTCCACAATGCAAAATAACGTTTTCCTTCTCTTCCCAAATCTTGAAGGATTAGACAATGTATGATGTTGGGAGGGTTTCATTCGGCCTGAAACAATTACAACACCATATATGTCTCCTGGACTATGCATTGCCATGGGTAAAGCTTCTAAGGACCTCACCTATTAACGTGTTTTATCAGTGCTGCAAGTGTTTATTTAGATTATACCTAATCAGCACATTCTAGACTAGATTGAGAATATTTAAGGTTAAGAATCTTTCTGACTTTGCTTCACCCTGTTGATCTTGCTCTTCTTCCTCCTGTAAGACCAGTTACCTAGAGCAACAGAAGCTCATGTTTGGACATGGTAAGTAGTTTGGAAGAGGATGAAGCTGATAGTGAGCTGCTTCGATCCAGGCCAGAACAGCTGTATTTGGCAGAATATAAAGGGGGACCATATCTCTTGGACAACTGTACCTATTTTTATAGCCACAAGCTCATGTTCAGGTGGTCTCAGCTTGTACATGTAAGTTCTATTGATGATCTAAAAGCTCTTAACTATACCATAGCTTAGTATTATATGCCATTCAGTGTTATAGGAACAGGGAGGAGGAGCATGATATTAGGTACTTTGAACACACTTATTTGGGTTTGTTGTTGTTCTTTTTGGAGACAGAGTCTTGCTCTGTAACCCAGGCTGAAGTGCAGTGGCATGATTGTGGCTCACTGCAGCCTTGACCTCCAAGGCTCAAGAGATCCTCCCACCTTAGTGTCCCAAGTAGCTGAGCTGACAGGTATGCACCACCACACCCAGCTAATTTTTGTATTTTGTGTAGAGCCAAGGTTTTACCATGTTGCCCAGGATGATCTAGAATTCCTAAGCTCAAGTTATCCTTCTGCCTCAGTCTCCCAAAGTGGTGCTGGGATTACAAGTGTGAGTCACTGTGCCCAGCTAAAACACACTTTTTTTTTCTTTTTACATTTACTGGTTTATTATAAAGGATATTACAAAGGATACAGATGAAGAGACACATAGAGCAAGGTATGGGGGAAGGCGTGCACAGCTCCATATCCTCGGCCTGCCACTCTCCAGGAATCTCCGCATATTCAGCTACCCTGAAGCTTCCTGAACCTGGTTCTCCTGGTAAACACATTTTTTTAAAAAACTAATCCACCTAGAAGTTCTATTATTTTTCTTAACCACCATTCTATGTATGAAAATATTGAGGATTAGAGAAGTTAAGTGATGAGCCCAGGATCTCGTGGCAAATCAACTCGTAGATCCAGTTTTTGTTGTGAAATCTGTGCCTCTTCCTATGTCCAGAATGGTATTGCCTGGGTTGTCTTCCAGGGCTTTTATAGTTTGGGAATTTATATTTAAGTCTTTAATCCATCTTGAGTTGATTTTTGAATATGGTGTAAGGAAGGGATTCAGTTTCAATTTTCTGCATGTAGTAAGCTGCAAGTAATATTTTAAAGAAAAGTTACTAATAGACCAATTGCACAATTGTATACAAAATAATTATATTTTAGATGACATAATAAACAGAAATGTGATTATCGTAAATATAAAGGTGAGCTATCCGCTGACCAGTAGATTTATGCTACATCTCTGCTGTGAGAAGAAAACTTAATTTTCTTCAGAATGTTATTTGTGTGTATGTTTTTCTCATACTTATAAGCTAACCCTTTAAAGTGTCAAAACATTACAGGATGGTTATGGACTGAAATGTGTACTCTCAAAATTCATGTGTGGAACCCCTAATCCTCGAAGTAACTATATTCGGAGATAAGGCCCATAAGTCAGCAACTGAAGTTAATTGAGGCTAGAAGGTAGGGTCCATATATGACTGACCTGATAGGTCCTTATAATAAGAGACAACAGAGAGTTTGCTCTCATTCTCTTTCTTTCTCTCTCCCCGATGCGAGGACACACAGGAAGGTGCCCATCTGCAAACCAAAAGAGATTTCTCACCCAAATCCAACCATGCTGGCATTCTGCTCTCAGACTTCTAGCCTCTGGGATTGTGAGAAAATAAATTTCTGTTGTTTAAGCCACTCAGACAGTGGTATTTTGCTATGACAGCTAGAGAAGACTGAGGAAAGGTCTTTAATAACATATGATCTATCTCCAAAAATTCTGAACAGCAGAAATCCAGCTTTGTTTGAGCTACAGAAAAAAACAGAGAGACAATAGACAGAGGGATGAGAGATAGGTAAATAGACAGATGATCACATATTCATTAAGAGCTCAGATGAACTTTTGTGACTTTGATAATTTCTCATCTTCTGATAGAAATGTGAATCTATCCCAAATTATTGACCAACATATAAGCTTATAATTTCAAGTGCTTCTATTTTGATGGAGGGTGTACTAATAGCACACATTCTCCAAAGGGAATATAATGATCAATATAAGTGATATTTTCAGGACTTTAATGACTTGTCAAATTGGTGGAGGCTGAGGTACAATATCAGACCTTTTATAAGAGATTATTAGATTCCAGTGGTACATAACCTGAAAGTCATTATTTTTAGAATTTTTAGACATACACAGAAAGTAAAAAAACTTAATTACCTATTTTTGTGCTACAGAGTGAAAATATAAGACACCTCATGAAATACTGGAGATGGCTATGCAGGACTGATCATATTGCACAAAGCTGATGTAAGTAAAGGGCAGATAAGATATCCTTTATAATCCATTTCTCAGCTAGCTATAAAAAAAATCAGTGCTATATCAACATATATGTTGGATCCTAATAATAAAGCTACGTATGTTAGTCAAAGGAGAAAGCAAATAAACACTGGTCTTGGATCTCAACTTATTTACCAGCAATCTATATTAAATGATTTCACTGGAAAGCTTCCCCAATCATATAACAGGGCGCTGCATCTCCAAGGATGGGAGAAGTTCTTAAAGTGCTTAGAAATCTTCATGTGACTATCAAATATTTGTGATTGTGCATTTGGTGTATAGTCTATGACAATGTGAGAGTATTATTTTCTCTTTAGGCAGTTCTGAGAGCAACTCACAAACAGCTTCCCCCAAGTCTCTCCTTTATTATCATCCATCGTGCTTAGCTATTTTAATTTGACACTGGCCCAATCTTGCTGCCAAGGAGAACATGGATAATTCCGTATTGACGTTGCTAATTTCTAGAATGTAACGACAGTGCTTGACATGATGCAGTCAGGTAGTAATCAAAAGCATATTTTCTGAGTTCCTTCATAAAACCTCAGTGGATATGAGGGTCTTAAATAAATAAAACTTATGCCTGGTTATTTTTAGTCCACCAAATGTGAGAAAAGATGAGTGAAATCTCAGTCATTAAAAAGAGAGATAGAGTGTCTTAAAAAAAACCACTCAAATTAGAAAAATATGGCAACACTTTCATTCATCAACAAACATTTATTAAGGGCCTATATGTGCCAGCAACTGAGCTTTCTGTACTCAGTTTCAATTTTAGTGCACATCTGGTCTACTACAGAACACTGTTTGAAAATACCTAAAATAAACCTGCTAAAAAATTTAACTCTCTCTCTCCCTCTACTTCTCTTCCTCTCCCTCTGTCCTTTCCCTTTTTTCCTCTCTCCATTTCTCCATCTTTCTGTATCAATGAAAAAGGCACAATGATGGCATATTCAGAAGAAACATAGATTATTTCTGGTTTATAGTGAAAAAGCAATGGTTTAGAAATTATATGTCCTGTAACCTACTAGATGCATGATCTCTAGCAAGGCATTTAATTTATCCAATGATTACAAAACAACACCCTGCCTAGTAGTTCATAGGGTGCTTTGAGACTCACATATGATAAAGTATGCGAGTGTGTTTTGAGAACTGTCAAGTGCTTAATAAATGTTGGATGTTATGTGGGAAACTATTAAAATGAATATCTAGTTTATATTAAGGTGTTTCAGTCATAATTGTTATACATGATTAAAAAGAAATTAAAAATAAATGTGTAGAGTGTACACACACAGACACACACACAGTTGACCCTTGAACAAAGGTTTGAACTTCGAGGATCCATTTATATGCAGATTTTCTTCCACTTCTGCCATCCTTGAGACAGCAAAATCAAACCCTTCTCTTCTCCTTGGCCTACTAAATGTAAAAATAATAATGAAGATCCTTAGGATAACCCACTTCCACTTAATGAATAATGAATATATTTTCTGTTCATTATGCTTTCCTTCATGTTTTCTTTTCTCTAGCTTACTTTATTGTAAGAAAACAGTATACAATACATAGCATACAAGGTATGTGTTAATTGACTATGTTATTGGTATATTGGACTATTTCTGTTCAACAGTAGTTGTATTAGAGTTCTCTACAGGGACCACAGTAATAGGATAGCTGTATACATAAAGGGGAGTTTATTAAGGACTATTGACTCACACAATCACAAGGTGAGGTCCCACAGTAGGCCGTCTGCAAGCTGAGAAGCAAGGAAACCAGTCCGAGTCCCAAAGCTGAAGAACTTGGAGTCTGATGTTTGAGGGCAGGAAGCATACAGCATGAGAGGAAGATGTAGGCCAGAAGACTAAACAAGTCTAGTCTTGCCACGTTCTGCTGCCTGCTTTTATTCTGGTCATGGTGGCAGCTGATTAGATGGTGCCCACCCAGATTAAGGGTGGGTCTGCCTTTCCCAGTCCACTGACTCAAATGTTAATCTCCTTTGGCAACACTCTCACAGACACACCCAGGAACGATACTTTGCATCCTTCAATACAATCAAGTTGACAATATTAACCATTACAGTAGTTAAGTTTTTGAGAAGTCAAAATGTATGTATGGATTTTCAACTGTGCGTGTTAGGGGGCGGAATTTATTCCCTTAATCTCTGTGTTGTTTAAGGCTATAACTATATTATAACATCTTTAGTTATTTTATATATACATATAAAATATGACATTTCAAAAGCTCTTTTTTCAAAGGTGTTTAACATTATGCAATTCCTACCAATATGAGATTTTCAGAGAAAAGAATGGACTGCTGAGAAGATAGGTAGTTGTGATGAATCATGTGTTTATTTAATTAAGGATAAACAGGTAAGTCTTCTATATATTATGGTAATCTTAGAGTAACTACTAATATGCTGAGTACCCTAAATAATAATCTGAATCTGCTTTTCTTTTTCTAAATGAGTAAAATAAAAACATATGTGTTGCTGCATCAAGGAAGTCGCAATACAAGAAGAGAAAATGAATGCATATGAAAAATGTTCATTGTATTGAAGTGTGTGGGGTGGAAACCAGTATTTTGGCAAAAATTCAGAAAAGAGATCTCTCACCATGGGCTGGGTTAGTGAAAAGTCTTCATGAAGCATGTGTTAGGAGTTAGCATTAGGACGCATAGAAATGTGGGAAAGGAGCAGTTTAAGGAAAACAATACTTTGAAAGGTTGATGTAACAGTGTTTAATAGATGGTTTGGAAGCAACTGAGCTGGAACACTGGGAAACCTGCCAAAAACACAAAACAAACCAAAACAAAACAAAGTTCCTGTGATGGTGCAAAGATGAAGTTCTGAGACCTTAATTAGGGTAGCAGCCTTGAGAAGGAAGAAGAAAGGCCCAAACCCAGTTTCCATCATATTTAGTAGACGCAGTAGTGACCAAATACTACTTTTATTTCCCACTGGCCTCTTTGTTGTTAGTCAAACTCACAAAGCAGATCTCATTTCGGGATTTCATGACATACAGTTTCCTTGGATTGAAAAACATTTTGACTAATATTCCTTTGCCTTGCTCCCTCATTATATTCATATCTTGCCACTCTATCTAAGAGGTCTTCTCTAGCAACCCTGTCAAAATTAGCACCACCCAAAACATTCATTGCCATATGATAATATGACATATGCCTCGTGTTAGTTCATTTGGGCTGCTGTAACAAAATACCACAGACTGTGTGGCTTATAAGCAACTGAAATTTATTTTTCACAGTTCTGGAAACTGGGAAGTCCAAGATCAGGGTGCCAGTACAGTTGAGTTTTAGTGAGGGCCTTTTCTGAGTTGTAGACTGCTGACTTCTTGCTGTGTCCTCACATAGCAGGAGGGATGTAGGATCTCTCTGGGGTCTCTTTTACACGGGTACAAATTCCATTCTGAGGTCTCCACCCCTATGACCAAATCATCTCCCAGAGGCCCCACCTAATGCCATCACCTTGGAGGTTAAGATTTCAACATATACATTTTGTGTGGACATAAACATTCAGTCTCTTTCATGCCTATCTGTTTACATATATAATGTTTCTCACCCAACATATGAATCCTGTGAGAGCAGATAAACTCTTATTCATTCTCTTGGTTCAAAGGGAAGTATAGAAAGAGCAGCAGGCAGGTGTAATGTGGAATTGGGGTTCAGGAACAAAGCCAGATCTAGAAAGTAGCTAAAGAAATCATTCCCACAGGAAAAAGTGGTAAAATCTTGAAAGGTGAACTATCCAAGAAAATCATATATTGTTGAGAACCATTCCAAGTCTCCAAATCTCCAGTCATTCCATGATAAATAGGAGGATTGAATACTTCGTTGATACAAAAAAAGAACAATAAAGGTTCTCGTAGTGATCATTCTGAACATCAGTTTCAATTATCAGTACTCTAGATAAGGCAGGTACAAGAGAATGAGGTGTGTAATATGCTGAGCCCAAGGTATATCAATTGTTACAATTCAACAAATTGCATATGCTCATTTTAATATGGCTTGCCTTTTTTCAAAAGTATAGTAAGAAAATGTCTAGTTATCTGAAGATTGTGGATATTGAGTTAAGACTGTACTATAATTAAAATAGAGAAGACACTTTAGATTAAATTCTGACTATTCTCTGGATTTTGCAGAAGCAAAGTAGTCTGGACTCTTTGTGTCCCATGCATAAGAGCCTGAACTTCAGAACAATCACAGACGTAAAAGTTAAAAGAAGTAAATTGTTAGTGGGCCACAATTAATAATCATTATTTAGATGCTTTCAACAGTTGGATTCAGCTCTCACTGATACGGAAGTGTTGGGAAGGGAAGTGTGTTCTCTTTAAATGATACAGAAGAGGGAGAAGGGAAGTGCTGGGTAGAGGAGGACATGGTCCCCGGCTAGGATTCCACCACCATGGACCTAGGTGAGAGCAGTCATTTCCTGCCCAAATGTTACATTTCCCAAGACCACCCTGGCTTGTCATGTCCTCATCCTGTGCCTACAAAAACTTGAGACCCTAGCAAGGCAGAGACAAAGAAGTGGCTATACATCGAGAGGGGCACATCAGCGGAGGAACACACGGGTGGTTAGACGTTGAGAGGGATGCACCAACAGGCACCAGCACAGCCAGCAGGCCACCACTGGCAGAATGACATGGAGTTTGGCTGGGTCAGTTGGGGGAGAGCCTGGGCCACCAACTGGCCCAACTCCAGGGCAAAAACATCTCCCTTCTGGCTCCTGCATCTGCTGAGAGCTACTTCTACTCAAGAAAACCTTGCCATCGTTCTCCAAGCCCACATTTGATCTGATTCTTCTGGTACATATGCCAAGGCAAGAACCGGGGATACAGAAAGCCCTCTGTCCTTGCGACAAGGTAGAGAGTCTAATTGGGCTGGTTAACACAAGCTACCTATAGACAGCAAAACTAAAAGGGTGAAACTAAAAGACACCCTATAACACACTCCCACGGGGGCCTCATGAGCTATAAACATTCACCCCTTGACACTGCAGTGGGGTCGGAGCCCCACAACCTACCTGTCTGAAGGTTTCCATAGAGGTTTGAGCAGTGGGGCACTGAAGAAGTGGGACACTCCTCCTGTCACACACTCTGCAAGGGGGGCAAGGGAACCTTTCCTGTTTCATCACCATGGCCAGTATCCCCTGCCATTCTGCTGTGAGTGTTTGATAATTTGTCCAGATGTCATTCTTAAACACTTAATCAAATACATATTCTCTAAACCAAGGTACTTGGACCATATGGTTGATAGTTTATATAGAACTACTAATTTATTGACTTATTTTTTTATATTGTATAGTAAGGGTGGCTGTTATACCATCTCACTAAAAAGGATAGACAGATGGTAAAAGCCAGATGAAACATAGAGGTTGGAATACTAATGACTATGATTTCTCATACGACTGAACACAAATCTAGACAAAATCCCCTGCTAGATAGTCTGAAGTTGGAGATGTTATTTTCCACCATCTCTTCTAAAATTATATTTATCAGGTTATCTCACATTAATGATTTTCTCATAATAATGATTTTCTCATATTAATGAACTTTCCACTCTAATCATATTGGCTCCATCACTGTCTGATGCTCATTCCTGCTATATCCCTGCTTTTAGGTTTTTGTTTATGCTACCACCTTTGCTTCTGATGCCATCTCTCAACACCTTCATTGATCCAAATCTGACCATCCTCCAAGACCAACTTCAGATTGTGAGTCAGCTGAATTCTTCCCAGACCACTGTAGGCCATTATCAATGTTTCCCTATTGTAGATGTTGTAGAGTCTATATGTAACTTAGTATTAGCATAATTTCTTTTACACAGTTAACTTTTTTATTTCCAGGTTTTCTCTTTACACAAAGACTATGTTCTTTGCTATACTTCCTAGATCCTACACTATGACCAGTTCTTTATCTTGCACAGAGCTGATATTCAGTATAAATATTTATTGATTGATGGAAAATACAGTTAATAGTGTTTATTTCTAATGAAAACAAACTCATGTTTAAGGGATGTAATGATTGCTTCTTAAACAAAGCACCATGATGTGAATACTCTTAACAGTAGCCCTAGGGGCTGCAGTTTTATACTGTATTATTTTTATGTTTAAAAATTAATAATCTTGTACCATAGCAGCTGCCTTTTAACATTTATTGGCATTGATTGGGGTCCACTCTGTGCTATGACAGATAGCTTTTGTTTGAGGCTTGGCACTACAATCACAGTTGACAGTAGAAACAAAGTGAAGGGTTTGTCTATAGGTCAGGAGACTGAGAACATAAATAATAAATTAATATTGTAATTTTAATCTTCTGAAAAAAATAGGACATATCAACAAAGGACAGCTCAGAAACTGGTATGCCATTGTTTAAATAAATGAGGCACTTTTTGAGACATAGACTTACACTGCATGAAATCAGAATCAGTGCTCCTGAATTTATGTTTCCCATTTATTTAGTATGCTTACTAAAGTTTATTTAGCATGCTTACCAAATATGAAATGCACAGGAATTTGTCAGACATCTGTTTACCTGCTTGGCATTTCAATTCCTCTCTCCCTAATTTCTCTGATCTTTTACTCCTAGTGCCCACTGGGGCCTGTCCCCTCCCCTTGCAGATGATGAGCTTGCTTTTCTTTCTGTACTTAACTTCACACACGGAGTGGACACTCTTCCCTGCAGTTGCCAGATCAATCTGTTCCATCATGGGGCTTCCTTAGCCAACAGTTATGTTCACAACTGTATGTTCTAAACTTCCCAGGAGCATTTGTATTTATGTTCTAAATCTAGAGGCTACGCAATAAGAGGCTGCTATTTTAAAATTGTGGAGTAGGAGGAGAGAATTTGTAGAGATTTCCAGATGTTTCCTGTAGACCACCAACCATGTATTGGAAATAAAATGACATCTGCTCATACATTAAGGATAAAAGCATTTTAAACAGACTTTCACTTAACTAAAGATAAACAAATACAGGATTCATCATGGCACTCATTGTTACATTCAATATATTCAAAGGAATCAAGCTCTGATGCTCTAATAATATTATTTTCACCTCCTCTATTGACCCAAATAATTTTGATTTATTATATTAATGTATTGAAAGCTAAATGCATTAAATTATCTGAAAATTAAAATTCTCTTCCTTTCAGTGCCCATTTCTACGTAATATTTTTTTGCTTCCCATTGACTGTGGGACTGTAAGAATTTCCCGTATCTAGAACCCAACGCGTCTTTTTACTATATATCTAAACTCCATTGCTGCAGGTTTTATATATATATATATATACACACACACACACAGAAAGAGAGAGAGAGAGAGAGAGAGAGAGAGAGAGAGAGAGAGAGAGACAGGGTCTCACTCTGTCGCCCAGGCTGGAGGGCAGTGATGTGATCTCAGCTCACTGCAACCTTCACCTTCTGGGTTCAAAAGATTCTCCTGCCTCAGCCTCCTGAGTAGTTGGGACTACACGTGCCTGTCACTGCGCTGTGCTAATTTTTATGTTTTCAGTGGAGACATGGGGGGTGTCAGCACGTTGGCCAGGCTGGTCTCAAACTCCTGACCTCCAGTGATCTGCCTGCCTCAGCCTCCCAAAGTTCTGGGATTACAGGCATGAGCCACTGCACCCAGCCCGTAATATTTTTAATATATATATATTTCTGTGACATTGAAAGTACTGGCTTTGCTCTGTGCTGAACTGCCACAAACAACTGTTAGGTTGATTTTCTCTATGTTCTCTTCTCTGCTTCTTTTATTTTTCTATTTATCCCACTTGTTAGAGAAGAAAAAGAAGGTGAGAAATTTGTCAGAATAAGTAATTCATGTGTCAGAAACATCAGATGAAGGGTATGACATTAGAGGTGACTTGGTGGGATGCAAATGATGCAGAAGTTGGACCCTGGAATATTTGTTTTAATGCTTTACAATCTCTGGATAAGGGCCATAACTTCCCAGTGTTTTTGGCAGAAAATTTCCACAGAGAGATGAAATCTGTTGAAAATGCTTTCTTTAAACAGGATTCTCTGGTTGTGTCTTGGCCACACCCTAGCAAAACTTGCATATACTTTTTCAATGGCTCTGGAGCCTCACTCTAAGTGAATGAAAAAGTCATTTTTGTCAGTAAACTACAGAACCAGAACCTATGAAATGTTTTTGTTAAGACTGTCAGTGAATAGCATTGTCCATGTGCCAGCTTTCAACTCTGGATTCTGTGTCTTTTACTCCTATACTGAGATGTTTCACTCCGTATCACTTTACAGCCATCATTGAAAACATGATTCTTCTGTTTTACTTAGTATAGACAGAGTTCACAAGTAAGCATTATAGCAATCATATCTGAAAAATAATTCATTTTATTGACAAATAAAGAACTACAACCCATGGCCACCTAATATTTTATGTTTGCTAGAGCAGTTAATAGCATAACATCATGGTGTAAACATTGATGGAAAATAAAGTATTCAGGATGACTACCGAGCCACTTCCTTTTAAAAAAATATGAATAATCTCCTAAGCAAACATTCATCCATAATTACTAATGCATATAGGCTAGCATTTATTTCATATTGTTTTAAAGACTACTACAAATTAACAATCTTACAAAGTCTTTTTCAGGTACAATATTTAATATTTTTGTTTAGTGATATAGACCTAATGCCAATAGTTGGTCTTAGACATTGAAATATTTCAGAAACAAAATAGAAAGAATACATATGAACTATAAAATCTTTGCATAGATTGGGTTTTTTAAAGTTAGCTGTGACACATGACTAAGTTCTGTGTAGACTGACAAAAACCTTAGTAATGGTCATGACTGGGATGAGTTAGAATCTCCTCGATTTTCTAGGGTTATCTAAAAGGCAGTAGAGCAAATGCAATCCTGACTGAAAGGGAATCAGTGGAAATGGTAGAGGGAGCAGTCTGGTATTGATGGCAAAGCTTATGGACTCACACAAAAGTCCAGATTATGTTTCTTTTTTAAATTTAAAATCTTCTCCCAGTAAAATTAACTGGTATTAATTTTACCCACTACATGAGTATTAAATAAAATCGTTATTAAAAATATGTGAAACCCAAAGACAACAGTAATTCTCAAGAGTTGAATATCAAATAAAAGCAGTATTGGAGAATATCTCTATGCCAAGAAGAATGAGTGATGTAATCAAGCTGACCTTCATAAAATTATTAACTCTTGCACCCTGTGGTAATATGCCTGTTAAGATAGTCAAAAATATAATATCTGCATTAATAGAAAAATATAGTACAGCTATATTCATAGAAGAGGATCAAATAAGTCAAATTATCCTTTTCTTGACCCCCAATTCCTCCCTCTTTCTTGACTCTTAACCACTTTTAATTCTGCTGTTATTAGTGCTTCTTGATTTTTAACCTCTACATACTATGAGTTCTTATCTATAAAATGTGATAAATTGTGTATACTTATCCTATCACCCTCTCCCTTCACCCTTTTCTTCTTTCCCCAACTTACCTTGATTTTTTTCATGTTTGTACTTTAACATTTAATATTATTCTTAACCCTCTGTTTATGAACCCACTATCTTGACTTTGTGTCCGTTGAATTTCCACATTGTAAGATGGGAAAAATCACACACCCACACCTCTATACCTTCCCCTCTTTACCTCCTCACTGTGTTAGCTGCGTCATTATTTTATACTGCCAAGTTCTGTAACATTTATGTTCTCCCCTGTAAATATATCAAAGTCTTCTCTGTATTTTTAGTTTTATTCTAAACACTGAATCATATTTATTAGGATGTATAATATGATTGTGTAAAGATTATTAATTGTGAAACCAAGTAGTATGATTGGATCTGTAGGAAAAGAAATGTAATCTCATGTTAGAAATTTGCACCACTTGAAGAATGTTCCAAGCATCAAAAGCAAATGGATTATGTTAGTGCTCCCAAAACATTGCTCAAAATAGTTGAACATTTTGGTTTGCTTTATGCAAAGACCATGATTTCACCACACTGCCACTTTTTACATTTTTTTTTACTGTCGTGCTTTCCCATTTTTGTTAGAAGAGACAATAAGTCTTTCTTCCTTTCCAGTAGTTAGAATTCATTTCATTCTTGAAGATACTCCTCATTCTAATTTAAACCAATGCTTTCTGGTTTTACTGAACAACTCTAGTCCTGGGGGGTTATTGAGATCCAAGACCATTTCTGCTATTTATTAAATCCCATGTTGTTCTTGGATACATTTTTCATTTTGCTATAGTAGTTTCTTAACATTTGTTTTTAAGAAAGGAGTATATAGGGAATAAACTTTTTAAAACTTTATGGGTTTGAAAATATCCTTTTGTTCACATTTATTGATGGTTTGGTTGACCATATGGTAATTTCTGGGATAAATATTATCTTTACTCAAAATTTCTTATCAACATCAAGTATGTAGGTAAGAAAATTGATATAGTAACTCAGATTTTAGCCTTTTATAGTAACTCATATTTTAGCCTTTTATAGGCAACTATATGCTCACTGCAAACCAATAAGTGCCATTTCTTTATGCTTGACACTGACAATGATCTATCTAAACTTGGGTATTTTATCTCTCCAGTTAATTTGTGACTATATTTTTAGTCTGTTTATGACTAAAACGATGGCTTTTCATGCTACATTCTCTTTTCTAATGCTGTGTGCCACTTACTAATTGTGGGACCTTGTGTGAGTTACAAAGCAAACCTCTCTTTGCTTTATTTGATCATAAAATAATGAGAATGTTTAGCTCTCAGGGTTGAGTACAGATTACATAATTCAATATGTTGTGCAATTGTTATAAAGATTACTACAATACATATAAATAATGCAATAACATTAACTATTGTTATTTTATTTTGTTCAGCACTCAGCAGATTATCTTAATCTGAGTACTTTATGGTCCTTTTCTTAGCTCAGAAATTTTTCATCTATTATTTATTTGATAGTTTCCTCCCATCCATTTCCACAGCTTTCCCTTCCTGGACCTTATACTAAATAGGCACTTTTTTTTTTTCAAAAATGATTTGCCATACCTTTTATTATTTTTCCAGAAAATAAAAGATTTTGGCCTTTACCCTGAGATTTTTAGAAATTACGATTACTAAAACATGTATTTTGTCATATCTTCAAACTATTTTCATTGTTTAGAACTGTTTCTTGGGGAAAACTGGACCTCCATATGCAAAAGAATGAAACTACACTGTATCTCTTGCTACATACAAAAATCAAATCAAAATGGATTAAAGACTTAAATCTAAGACCTCAAACTATGAAACCACTATGACGAAACACTGGCGAAGCTCTCCAGTACAGTAGTCTGGGCAAAAATTTCTTGAGTAATACCCCAAAAGCACAGGCAACCAAAGCAAAAATGAGCAAATGACATCATATCAAATTAAAAAATGTCTACACAGCAAAGTAAATAGTCAACAAAGTGAAGAGACAGCCCACACAATGGGAGAAAATATTTTCAAACTATTCACTGACAAGGGATTAACAACCAGGACATAAAAGGAGTGCAAACAAATCTACAGGAAAAAGTCTAATAATCCAATTGAAAATGGGCAAAAAAATCTGAATAGACATCTTTCAAAAGAAAAGGTGCTTAACATCATTGCTCATCAGAGAAATGTAAATCAAAACTACAATGATATATCATCTCACCCCGGTTAAAATGACTTTTGTCCAAAAGACAGACAGTAATGAATGCTGGAGTGGACGTGGAGAGAAGGGAACCCTGGTACACTGTCGGTGGGAATGTAAGTTAGTACAGCCACTATGGAGAACAGTATAGAGGTCCTCAAAAAACTCAAAACAGAACTACCATATGATCCAGCAATCCCACTGCTAGGTATATACCCCAAAGAAAAGAAATCAGTATATTGTAGAGACGTCTGCACTCCTATGTTCATTGAAGCACTATTCACAACAGGCAAGATTTGCAAGCAACTTAAGTGACTTTCAGTAAATGAATGGATAAAGAAATGTGGTATATATACACAATCGAATACTATCCAGCCATAAAAAGCAATAAGATTGCATTTGCAACAACATGGATGGAACTGGAGGTCATTATGTTAAGTGAAATAAGCCAGGCTCAGAAAGACAAACATCACATCTTCTCACTCATTTTTGGGATCTATAAATTAAAACAACTGAATTCATAGGAATAGAGGGTAGAATGATGGTTACCAGAGGCTAAGGAGTGTGGGGGTGGGAGGAAGCAGGGATGGTTAATGGGTATAAAAATATACTTAGAATAAGAGCTGGTATTTGCTGGCACAATAGTGTGACTACAGTCAACACTAATTTATTGTACCTTTAAAAATAACTAAAAGAGCATTAATGGAATGTTTATAATACATAGCAATGATAAATGCTTGAGATTATAGATACCCCATTTATCCTGATGTGATTATTCTACATTATATGCCTGTATCAAAATGTTTCATGTACCCCATTAATTCATACACCTCCTATGTACCCATTAAAAACTAAAACTTAATTTTTAAAAATAACTTTTTTGGTTATTTGACAATCTTGACAATACTATAGAAGATAGTATCCTGTTCTTGTTTATTTGGGTGCAATTTGCTTAGAATTTATCTGTGGATTAAGTAGAATTTTTATGACATTATTTTCTCTAACATTAATTAAAATTTTTACCCTTATAATTAGTTGTTTCACTTGTTAATCTTGGTCCTTTATCCTGCTTGTGTTGTTTGGTCTTTTTTATTTGTTTTCAAATGTCAAGTGTTCATGGAGTGCCTATTAATATTTATAGGTGAATAACTATGTTTATTGATATGTGCTAATAGCCCTAGTTTTCTCTCCAGTTGGTGAGGCTGTTCCTCTCACATTCCAGTCCCCTCAACAGGAGGACTATGGGCTCCATGTAAGAGTCTGGGTCTATTAAGGGGCAGGTTTCTCTTTGGGGTTTGTCACATATTGATATAGTGAAAAGTTTGTTTTGGAAATGGAGGAATTTACATAGTTCCCAATTGTTTCCTTTGCCTTTTGTTTTTCTCCTTCATTCTTCCACATTTCTTTTTGAAGCCGACTCAAACTCTGCTTTGCTTTTTCTCTTATGGTCATCAATCATACTAGGGTTTTAACCTTCCCCAGAATTTATCTAGTTTTAACGTAGACACCAAACATCCTGCTAAGATATCTGCATGCAAGCAATGGGGAGAGGGCCGCCATGACATTTAGTTCTAGTGCTACCTTGACTCAGAATATAAAGAACCTGTTACATTGGTTACCCAGTTTACTTTCTGTCATCACAGCAAAAAGGACAGGATTGTAATTTGGGTCAAATATGCTTCAATGTTTTTGATGTTTTATAGTGTTCTTTCGTTGACCAGCTCAGAGTAAGATTGCATATCATCCTTTTGCCCATCTGTTTTACCAAAACTTCATCTTTAAGTGGCTCAAAACAACTATCTGGTATGTAGACTTCTCCCTCAGTACTCATACTGAACTCAGTGCTGACCATCAAACTGATTGCTAGAAGGAGCTCTTACTTCTCATCTGTGCATTTTAGATATGGGATCTCTAGCTCAGCCATTCTCATCATAGAAAACATTTGCAATGGAGAAGGGAAACACAGAAGAATATGAGACCCAGAAGTTACCTTATCAGTTATTATATTAGAGTAGTCCCTTGAAATAAAGGGAAGCTCCAGATTGTTTTATCTTTTTCAATATTCAGTTGCCATGATGGTGAACAATGCAGTCCAGAAATTTGTCCCTGTAATTTTTCTCTCCTGCATCCCAATGTTACCCCAATTTCCAGGACTGGATTTGCTCTTGGTTACCCCTATCCTGAAACACACTCACACTTGATTTTTAGCTTCTTATGGACAAACTCTATGAATGAAAGCCACAGACTGTCTGGTTTTCAGCCAACACTTTCCTCCAACCCATTCCCAGTCACTGTCTTTTATCAATATCCTTTTGGGACCCTGGAACCTCTGCTGCCAGAACCACATATGAAATCAGATTTGGTGCGTAGAGATTGCAGAAGAAGTTTTACTGCTGGCTTTCCACCCAGATCTGCTGCTACTCAGTGCGTTCTCTCCCTCAGCCCCTGTTGTGCTGCTCCATAATTCTTGGGATATGATTCATACTCCCATCAGACCCCACTGCTCATCCAGTACTGTTACTGTACTGGCTTTTTTTCCTAAAAATATTCAATTGTAAGGAAATACATTTTTTTTTTTTTTTTTTACTGGGCATGGACTCAGAAATTTCTAAGAAAGTGACACTTGGTGCTGACCATCAAACTGATTCTTGGAAGAAAAGCTCACTTCTTATCTGTGTATTTCTAAAAAGAGAACTATGTTGTGGAGGGGGATCCCTAGCTCAGCCATTCTCATTGTAGAAAACATTTCCAATAGAGAAATAAAACACAGAATGTTAGTCCCAGAAGTTACCTTATCAATTATCTTACCCAAACCTTTCATTTTATCACATGAGGGCCAGAAGTGTTAAGTGACTAACGGAAGTACTTGCAGTTTCTGAGTGGCAAAGCCGGTACTAGAACCCAATTCTTCTGACTCATAATTATGTTTATAATAATTTATAATTATAATTATATTTATAAGTTTATAAATATAAGTTTATATTATACATATAAATATATAATTTCTAACAAAAAATTCTAAGTGTGAGATAATTAATACTTTTTTACCTCTTACCAGTAGCCAGGCCCTCTACCAAGTGTTATATATCCATTGTTTTATTCAATCTTTACAATAGTACTTATGAAGTAGATACCATTAGCATTACCATTATACAGATAAGAAAACTGGCTGTTTGTATGCTGTAATAATTATGAGTGGAACCAAGGTCAAAGCATGAGTAGGAGATGGTCAAACCTCAGAATGAAAGCTTAGTTTTTGCTATCATAAAGGAGCAAGGAAGAATTAAAATGTACCATTTATACAAGTTTGAATTTATATTTTATTCTAATTTTTGTTTGTCATGACAACTCAGTGGGCTGTCATGCCATGAGCTAAAAATGAAGCTGAAAAGTGCCTTTAGCAATCACATTTTAAAACATTGCCTCTCTTCATAGTTTTATTTGGGTTAGCTGAAGAGACAGAAGCTCTTGCTTACTGTTTAAAATTGTTAAACCATGGATTCCAGTTGCTCACATTCTTACTCATTTCTCTACTTATTCTCTTATCTATGAGTTCCCAACTCCTCCTTCCCAAACTCCTCTCCCAAGACTGAGACCAAAAGAAGGTTGACAGTGGGGCAGATTCACCACTGTGGATCAACGCTATTATACCCTGGGGCCTAGGACTAGTGAATTCCAGACTGTGTGTCTCATGGGTCAGGGGAAGAAATGGCTAAATGTAGTCATTCTGAAGAAACCAACAGATTGCTTTGGTCACCATCCCCCACCACCCCACCATCCACGATTAACCGTCTTTTCATCTGAATGCTTTTTATCTGGCTTGCCTCTGTTTTTCCTTTAAATTGGCAGTCTGAGCATTTTGTGGAGAGAAGAGACAGGAGAAGAAATGTGACTTGAAATATGGTTGTGGGTGTTTTTTAACAAGTTCTCTAAAAACCTTAAAAAAGACCTTTTAAAAAAATCTCTGTGAATTACCTTCTTTTGCTTCAAAAATATACAATGTTCAATGTTTCCCACTAGTTTATGAGATACACCCTTTAGGGTAGAGAAGAGTGATCTCATTTTAGGCACCCAACCAAAACAGAATAATTTATTCCTTTAAAAAGAAACTTCCACTAAAAGTTAAAAGTATGAGAATACATAGAACATATATGTAGACGCATGAACATAAGGATAACAATTATCAGCTTTTCAAAATAAAGCTTCATCTCTGTAAAAAGTTTTAGAGGAAAATCCATCATAATTTCAATATGACAGCTTTAATTTTTCAAATTTAATTTGTAAGCTGTCCTTTACTTTCCTTCCAACTGTCATTTTGAAAGTCAATTCCAAAACATCTTTCAGTTGGAAACCATAGGAAAAAAGCAAGAGCCTTTAAGCAGAGATCAAAAGACAGTTGAAGATCCCAAAACAGAGCAAGACTTTTGCCTTAGGTTGGTTTCTAAAGTGTCTTCATGGGATTCTCAACAAGGTAGAATTATCTGTCAGTCATCTACATTCATTTACTCAAGTCAAGCAATCATATATCTAGCTGCACCATTCGCACACATATTTAATGCCATCTTGACATTCAAATGAGGGATATTGAGGTTCCCACTGCCTGTGTCCACAATATGGTGGGCTCAATTTTGAAAGATAGAAAATATGCTATTGCAAAATCAACACATGGTTCCTGCATAATATAGATCTGCCTGAACATTGCAATGAGCATATGGTAAAAGAATTTTGTAGACAGAGTGGTAGAGTCAAGGGCAAGAAGCTGACTTTGGTGCTGACTGCCTTTCTATTTTCTATTGTCGAAGAAAGTCAGGAAATAATTTGGTCTTAAACACACATACACACTAACTGACAGAAAATAAATCAGTGTATCTGTTCCATTGCAGGGTGACATCCTACTTTCTTATTCCTTATTCATAAATGTCAGAAAGAAATAAGAAATACATATAGCTTTTGATAAACTATGGCATTTTAGAAATTGTACTTCTAGTACGTTATTCAGGTTGGCATAGTAAACACTCTTTGGGGTATCTCTACAATTCAAGAGTCATCTGCTTTTCTCCAGTAACTGAACTATGAGCCATAGTTTGATTCTCCACCAACTATGATTAAATTTAAAATATGATCCCATCCCCTGACCATATCTGATTACCCAAGCTGAGACAGTCTAATTCTCTCTCTTAGAATTGAGATGGAGCAAGAGAGGGTCATTCACTTCTGAGCATCACTGGCACTGATATGGAAACCTGGAATGTGTGGGATGGTCAGGAATTTCGTAAATAAAATAAAATAAATTCGCTAAATTAAATAAAGTTCCTAAACAAATAAAGGGAGAGAGAGAGAGGAAGAGATAGAGAGAGAGATTGATTTATAGGTGTTCTAGTCTTTGCCTAAGACTTAAACTAGCTGGCCTTTATATTCCATTATATACTACTTTGTTTTTAGATTCCATTTCCCTTTTTGTTTAGTCTTCTTCTGATTGCAAATTGATATAGTTATTGGCATCTTACGAAGGAATAAATTGTAAATACCAAGATGGAGGAGAAAAGAGGGTAAAGTTGAAAGTTTTGAGAATTATCTTTTTCTTTTACCACTATTATATGCTGCTCTCTAATTTTAAATTAAATTTGCTTCTCCAAACAAAGCAGGGAAAGATATCTTTTTTAGTTTCGTTTTAATCTCTTTGCAGCCCCACTAGTACAGTCCTGGGGTTCGTAAGACAAATATATTTATTTTTTTTTAAATACTTTTCAAAATAATTTTCCATAATTTTGCATGAGATGATTTTCATTTTTCTCTCCTCCTCCACTTCTCTCACTGCCTTTCCTCCACTAGGTGAGGAGATAGGGAACTGCACAAAACATTAAAGAGAAGATAAATTCACCATTCAGAAGGAATTCCTGCCCTCAAAAGGAACATGCCATTGGAATTTGTTGCCAAATGGTTAGCCATTCTTGAGAAAATTCTCTTGCAATCATGTGATTCAGTAAGCAGTGAAAATAAACTGCTGATAAATATTTTTTTTAAAAAAAAGAGGAACTAAGTTTTGCAAAATTCATAATCATCTGCATTGTGTTTCTCTAATAAAAAGGTAGGCTTCCAGTGTCAGACTTCTGTGTAAAACTGAATGTTTCTATACTTTCCCTTCCTGAGAAAAGGAATTATACTACAGTCTAAACAGAGAAATTGCAGCACAGGTTCATCCTCTCAGTGGGAGAGAGATATCAGATAAAATTCAGAAAATTTAGTGAGAGTAGCAGAACAAATGGGATATTGCATGAGTCACAACAATTTCAGCCTTTTCTCTAATATAAAAAGACAGCTGGATTGGAGCACTTGGCCCATCCACTGCTGGGGGGAAAAAAAAAGGCTTGAATCCTCAATACCTTTGATTCACTAGGTTGTGGTGGTGAAAATGCAGCTTTTATAGCATGTACTAGAGAACTAAGTTGAATTTCATATGGTTATCTCTTCCCATCCTTCATCTACAGAATATTTCTAGTTAGAGTTTTTTTTCTGAGGAAATGTGAGCCATTAATATGTAGATATTAATCTACACAAAACCTTTATTTATTTTCGTGAATTTGGTGGGCTTTTATTCTTCCCTTCGGGAATGTGACACGTTTTATAGTTTTGGTTGGGTTTTTTTGTGTGTGTGTTTTGTTATTGTCTTTGTTGTTTTATATCTACGACAACAGAAGGTTATAGTGTGCACCTTCCTAAAATATATAACGTAATTTCGGAAACAATGAAAGTAACTATCATGTGTGTGCTGAATAACTTCAAACTATAACTCCTTAGTCATTTGTTCATTCTATTTTCATTCCAATGCATGGTGCAAAGTACTTCATTTTTAAAACAAAGCATTATCCTTTTAAATGCATGGCTATAATTCTTTGTCTTACAAGTTTATCTTTTGGATCAGAAAAATATTTTGCCATAAATTGTATTGCCTACTGAAGTATTAGGAAAATATATACAACCAGCTCTTCTGCATGTGATCAATAGACAGAATTCAAGATTATGCCTTTTTTTTCTGCCTTCAACTCTAACTTTTTCTAACTACAAGTTACTCTGGAACATTTTATAAGAACACCATTTGGACAGTTATTTTTGTCTGACCCTTCAATTATTGCTTCTAGGCAGCTTTTTCATCTTGGCAGTAACTTACTCTATACAGAACCAGCACCTGATATTTCTTTTAAGATGAAAATCCAGACTCTTCACACAGGAATAAAGTCAGGGAGAAGATGGAAACTGACATTCCCCAGAGAACATGGCTGCAAACCAAGTCATTAAAAGTGGGACATGGCCTGATTCATTTCTTTAAAATAAATGATCCATTGAGCCATGAGCCGACCTGTCATACTTGGATTGAAATAAATATTTCCCAAGAAATAATGCCCTAAAATAAAATATACATTAATGGTATGTGGATGTACTCAGTGAGGAAGTATTGATATAGTTCCTTCTCCCCATCACTACTGCTTTGCTCAATCTGGACCTGAATATTTGCAATAGCTTCCTTGCTAATCATTCACTACACCATTGCCAGGAGGGACTGCTACAAAGCACATTTGATCGTGTTTATCTCCCTTGATTCTAGCCATGGAATGTCACCTTCTTGGTTATTGGAGAAATCTCTAGCAGCTTCATTAAACCAGAGTCACACACTGAAGATTTTAGGAGCCCAAAAACTGTCCCACTCAGTTCTAAAAGTGCAAAACCCTTGAGTGGTTCTTATACAAGTAAAGCAAGATATTCAAAAGTCCAGTTTTCCTTCTTCCAAGGATCTTTCTTTCCTTCCTTGTATGTTCCCAGGGGTTCTTTAGTACTTGTAAGCATGTTGAGTGATAAAGAAAAGCCCCACTGGATCAGTCCAATCTCATTACACTGAGTGTGGTGAATAAATGCTAGAGGCTCTGTGCAAACTAACTTAATAATTTGAATCCCAAGTAAAGAAAATGATTGAATCTCATTTTCCATAGCAGTCACTTGTACTAAGGCAGTGTCATTATCTATAGTGACAAATATTAAAGAGAAGGATGCCCACTCCCCAGTGATTTGCTTAGTGGATGGGCTCCAGCCAAGCTAACTGAAGTCCTTTGATTTAAAATTCTTTTCACTTCCTTGGTCTCATGGGGAGGAGGTGACAGAGACAATCAGCTATTGTGGACAAGTGGTGCTGCATCTGTGTGGTTCAGGAATGGTGAGTCTTTGTGGCAGAACAAAGAGAAAGATGAGTTTTTTCTTCAGAAGATTTGCACTGTTTGAAAATGAGGGACTTCTCAAAGGGATAAAACTGACCTTCAAGTTTTGGTCAACATTCACTAGTGGAGAAGGTTATTTCTCTTCTGCAGCTATCATCAGTGCTAAAGCCAAGCTCCTTTGTAACAGTAATTGGGGGAGCAATTACCTGCCAACAACAAGGTCAGTTATAGGCCGTCAGAAAGTACTATAGATCTACAAATCTATTTATTTGTCATGTAATTACCTCCTGCCATGCAAATCAGCCCCACAAAGGCTAGTAGGACTGAGACCAATGTCTACTACATCAAATAAGTAGAACTACCAAGCTCAGTATTAAACTTCTCTCAGAATGGAACCTCCCGTTCCTCCCAAAGGTTGGGACTTTTCGCCATTCATGTACCCTTCTAAGTGCAACAAACTGCAGTGGTTCTAAGGTGATGTATAGTCCCCATCTATTTTTTAGCAAGAGATGCCAGTGTCTTTTGCTAAAGAAGAGAGCAAAAACAAACCAAATACAATTGTGGTAATAATAACACAAACATGGTACACATTATATTTTAAGAGCTTGCCTCAACCTACATCATGACGTTTACCTCTTGTCAATCCTCCAGGTTAATTCTACTTTTAGTAATTGCATTATCTATAATTTCTCAGAGAATGCTACTGTTATCAGAATTGCTGCCACTGCTACCTGGAATGCCTTTACTCACTTCGGTTCCAATGGAAGACATCTCATTTATTTTTCAGGAGCCTGTTGAAGGATACTTTCAGCTTTTGCTGAAGTCCAAGCAGATCTGAACACCTTTCTTTATTTGCTGCTTTTCCATGGCCTCTGTCAATGCACTTTTGTTTTATTGCAACTATTTAACTACATATCTATAAATTTTATTTGATAGGAACTTTTTAAGGCAGGGAATGTATCTAATTCGTCTGTGTCTTTTGTCCAAACTGTGCCTGAAATGTAATGAATCTTTAAAAAAGAAATGTTTATTCAATCAAATACTACTCATTGATTGCAAATGGTTGAAATGGGGAGACCTTAAGGATAATTGATACTCTAATTGTATGTAATTATCTACATAAAAGATTTAAACTACTTGAAATGTAACTTTACATTTTATTAACATGACACATGCACTCCAGCATATTGTGGGCCTTGGGCGAACACATTATCTTCCATGCCATAAATGGGGATGAAAAAAACCCCACTAATATTGTCTGAGGTCTATACCCTCAGTTATTTATACCATATATGGGAAGGACTAAGTCCATTAGGAGCACTATCACCCTTGTCCCTTTTTACCTCTAGTCCCTCATCTGCTGACTCCTCATATTCTCTGTATTGTTGAGAAAACTATGTATTCCCCATTCATCATGTTTCCTTGGGAAGAAAAATAGCACACCCAACCATACTCCCAGTATCTCCTCCACATTTCCTCTTCCTTGGAGAAGAAACATAAAGCACATATCTGATGAGTAAGTTTGGCAGTGGTCACTGGGATTGTGTGGCTCAGTCCCTGATGAATTATCTCTAGTCTGCTCTCTGAAATGCAGAAAGCATCACACAGCTGTCCAGCAGAGCCAGGAACTGGTTTGGTAAGTCTGCCTAATTCATGGATAAAGCATTAGTAAAATCCTTTTGGGTGTAGCTAGACACTTTGTCTTTCATTCTAGGTTTTCAAACTAGGTTTGGTTCTGTTAACAACAACAACAACAATAAAAACACGTAATTGGGAAGCCACTAGGCTAAAGGTGCTCTAGTGCCCAGTGTTCTTATATAAGCAAACTAAAATCCAACCAGTGTAAATGGTAAAACAAAACTTGAGCTTAACCAATCGAAAAACATCAACTAAATTCTCACTGAAGACTTTCCGCTGGAATGGTCCAGATTAGGCTACGGCAAAAATGGTCTTTGTCCTGCACTTGTGTTCACCTTGTAAAATCCTTTCCCTCACACCCTCGCCCCCACACCCCTTTGTTAGAACCCAGAAACTGCTTGTGGTCTGGAGCTGCCTGATTTATAAACTGCTGTCTCCTCCAACTTTTAAAAATTTTAATGTGCCTATGTTTATCTTCTAACAGTTCATAATATGGGTATTTTTGTTAATTCACTGCCTACTTCTTGTGTCTGTCTTTCGATTAGTTTTGAATTCTGGAGAAAAATGACTGTAATTCACCGACCCTTCCCTCCGAAGCCCTAACACTTATTCCATAGTGTTCATAGAGAAGTGGTTTTCTTTGGTTTCTGCTCACTATTTTTGTTGTAGCCTACTCTCTCTAAACCCAAGTCCCAGAGAATGACAACTCTGTAGTCTGCCTGTCAGTTTAATCTGGCCCACTGACATTGAGTCAAACTGTCATCCAGATTTCCTTTCCCCCAAGAGATACTTGATCATCCATAAACAAAACACTGAAAGTTTTACTTGCAAATTTGCTACACTTGCCTACATCTATATGAATCCTCTGGTTAGCTGCCCAGTATTCTACTGGTGCTTCCATCTAAATAAATAAATCTACAGAATCTGTCGAAATCATTCCGAATATTTGATAAGTTTGGCTAAAGGAAGTGACAGATTCATTTTCTTTTGTGAAAAAGGCTTAGTTCATTATTAGTAATGAGTGATTATAAGATCAATTTATGGGCCGGGCGCGGTGGCTCAAGCCTGTAATCCCAGCACTTTGGGAGGCCGAGACGGGCAGATCACGAGGTCAGGAGATCGAGACCATCCTGGCTAATACGGTGAAACCCCGCCTCTACTAAAAAATACAAAAAACTAGCCGGACAAGGTGGCGGGCGCCTGTAGTCCCAGCTACTCGGGAGGCTGAGGCAGGAGAATGGCGTAAACCCGGGGGACGGAGCTTGCAGTGAGCTGAGATCTGGCCACTGCACTCCAGCCTGGGCGACAGAGCGAGACTCCGTCTTAAAAAAAAAAAAAAAAAAAAAGATCAATTTATAAGATGTACATGTGCTGAGTAGCTTCGAAATAGAGAAGACAATCAATGTTTATCTTCCCCTCCATATTTGGACCTTTCTGACCAAATAAACCAGCCATTGGTATGCCTGATAACCAGTGGTGCAAAGCCATTTCCTAAGTTTAGAGCCACACTTTTGCATAAATTTTCATAGAATGGATAGCCTAACCTAAATACTTTTAGCCTCCCACCTTTGGCCATGGAGTGTGTTAAATAATCCCTAAAGCATTGCCGTCTTTTCTTTAAGGAAGAGACTTTAGTCTTTCACCACACCTGCTAATATATAGCTCTCAGTCTCATAACGCTCACCTCCCTCTAGCTATGTGAGTGATTTCATTTATGCAGCTCCTCCTATCATGGTTGCTCATGGAGACACCAATGATCAGGATGGTGGTTTTTCAGAGTAGAGTTACTATCATTTCCCAAGCACTGAAAACTCCACTGAACATTTGGTGGTAGAGAGAAACTGTCTGTGCACTTCCTTGGGGAAAAGTAAAGCCCTTTCATTTTTGGCTTCTTTTAGGACTTCCAAATGTGCCTTCCTTCAGTTGCCTTGGTGATTTCCTTGCTCATCTGTCATCACAGGTGGCCCTTACTTTTCACCTGTTTTCTTTCTCTCCATTGCTATGGAGCAACTTGACTGGTGATGATAGAAACAAAAGACAGGAGGCTTCAGAGTTCACACATGACTGTAGGACAAGGGTGATGAAAAACTTTTCAGTGAGAAATTTGACTTCAGGGAGTATATTTGCAGGAGGACAGGAAGGCAGTCGAGTGACTTTTGATCACATCACACTGCTTCATAAGCCTGGTAGTATAATTTGTGTAGTGAAGAGAAAGCGACTGTCTATATTGAAAGAAAATGCAAGTGGTGGGGACAAGTATTTTAGGTCGCTTTTGGAGTTGATTTCAAGGTTTTCCACATCAACATAACCCATTCAATTTTATTTTACTTTTTTACTTGTGAAGACAGCCCTCCGCTTCCCAAATGTATTGTCTCCTGAACGCAGCTTCTAAAATAGCATGCCACTCTTTACTCACAATGAATGCCTAGTGCCCTTCAGCCCCTAAGATAAAACTTAACAGTTATGCCTAGCATATTTCCCTCCTTCATTCTGCTGGGAAGCCTTCCTCAGGATGGTACTGCTTTCTCGCTTTTGCTTGGACAGCGGACTAGGAAGAAGCATTCATTATGTAGATTTTCAAACTGTAATCTAGCCTTCCTTTTATCATCTGTCTTTGCCTTTGTTGCATGATAATGTCACATCAACCATATTTAGCATACTTACCTGGCTTTTACATTTTTTAATTTTGGTGGGTTTTGGAAAGCAAAGGCATTGCTCTCTCACAATGTGCAATGGTATATGAGCTGACTATTTACCTGGATGCCTTTGCCTTCCAGGTCAAGGATTTGGAAGATTTTTGTGAGGAAGAATGGAGAAATGTTTTAATAAGGTTGCCTGTGAATTTTCTTGGCTAGTCTCTTGCTGCCTTAATCAATTTGGAGTATCTTTATATATAATTCATTTGCTTCTCCATCATACAGTGCATTCTATACTGGTTCTACTTCTACTTGTGTGAAAGCCATTTCTTTGGCCCACAAAACATCCCTTTCTTATTAGTTTTCTTTTATTTGTTGGCATATATTATTATCCAGTACTTTGCTTCAAACTAACTCAGGTTGGAAACTAGGCTAGAATCCTGCTTGTTCTCAACTATGAGTGAAAACTCAATCCCAGGGAAGGTCTTTCTCTTTTGAGGTGAACAAAACATGGAGTACACTGAAAAAAAAAAAAAAAAAAAAAAAAAGAAAATATTTAATACAGGAGACATGCACTAGAATCAGTATGTCAGGACCCTAGTTGGAGCCTCTAAGTAGAAACATGATGACCTTGGTTAACCATTTCTCCTGTCTCCCGAGCCCCAGAATTCTCCTGTATGAAATAAGAATGTTGGATGATGTGGTTTCAAATGGTTATTCTGATTCTAGTTATCTTAGTTTCTAAGCATCTTTGTGGCTAGTATGACAAAGAACATTAATTTATTATAAATCAAAACTACCTTTGCAGACTAATAAAATTCCTTCATATGCTGACTGCTTTTCTGTAATATAGATTTTATTATCATGTGAGCCAAGTTGTCTCACAAGTATATAAAACACTGTGCTGTCTCTAACATTCCAACAAAACCAAGCTCTAACATATTTATGTCTGTTATCTCATCATTCTTTGTGTATTCTCTTTTCACATAAAGATTCTTCATATTAGTTTCTTATGACTTTCAGGAGAAAGATAGCAGATTATCTAATTTAGGCAAAGGAGATGGGGAAAAATAAATTCTTAATACATGTTTTTTTTTTTTCAAGCAGTTAAATAAGCTCTTATGCTCCAAGTTTTACATAAATACTACAGGTCGAAGTTTCATCTTTTTCCAAGTGGTAATTTTATAAAGACTTACAATATGTTGTTGGTTATCAAACTCCCCCAAAATAAATCATCCTATAGAAATTTCTAGTATGTATGGCATTGTATCTGAGAAAAGTTTTAGAAATCTCAAAATTTCCCACCAGACATTATCAGATATAAATACAGTTGAGGATGATTATAGCAAAAGAAAGGAATGAGTAGACAGTTCCATCCCAACCCCAACTACCTCAAGAAGGCTTAAGAACAATAAAAGAAGGTGAGAAGAATATAAAAACCTTAGGATTTTGCTCTTATTCCTCTAAGTAAGAAAGTTGTATGTCTGGAATCATGGAGGAGCACAGAAAGCAAAGCCCTACAACTGAAAAAAAAATGCATTAATTCTGGATATAGTACTAGACTTGGAAAAATATCATTCAGTATGTATGATATCTATAACAAGCCAAGACAGGTCTGCATGTTCACAGTTCAAACTGAAGGAAAAAGGGCGCCCAAAATATTTCCAGTGAAAGTGTCAATAAATGGAAAACAACATGACATTGCTACTATTAATGGGTAAACGTGTGTTAACGGCATTAAAAATCTTCCCAGTTTTCTATATATTTGACTTTATTCTAATAAACAAACAAAAATATTTGATAGATTCTCAATTCCAGTGGCCCTAACTTTATTTTTCCTATAGATTTTAAAAATCAAGGTTGGAAATGGAAGTTCGTGTTTTTAAAACCACAATATCTTGCATGTGTTTGCGTTTTGAATTTTCTGTTTTGTGGCTTTTTCGGAGGGTGGCAGGTGGCATGGGAGCTATTTGATTCCTTGGGTACTCCCAAGAATGAGATACTTTTCTTTTCCCAAACGAGGAAACGTAAGGGTTAAATGAGTTGTCTGTAACTTCTCACAAAGCTAAAGAATGGTAGGGGTGGGAACAACACCAAATATTCCAGCTTCCCAAACCTTCACTTGATAACTATATTTCTCCCATTGTCATTTAAAAACTTAACAAATAAATTTACTTCAAATTTAGAATAACCAAAACAGCTTTGCTCCCTACTTTTGCCATGTAGCCTCTTCACAATGTTTTAAAATCATCTGCCAGCTGTGTTACAGTGAAAATTATACTGTTCTTTGACTAGAAATCCTGAATCTAAATCACAAGTATGCCTCTAAGGCCCATAAGATCTTGATCAAGACAGTTAAACAAAGTTTGGTTTATTTATCTGCAGAATGGTAATCAGAATATCGCTACCACCCCCAGCCACTGAGACTGGTGAATGTTGAATTAAATAATCTGTTTGGGAACCCTTAAACTATAGATTATCACTGATAATTTATCCTGTATGCTTAAGTTGTTCTGTTTCAGAAAACTTCAGCGGTTCCCTGTAGCTTATGGAATAACGTTTACGCTCCTATGAAAGGCATTCAAAGTTCTCTTTGACATTCATTTTCAATCTCTTTATCTGCTAATGTTAATAGCTGACATATATTGAGCAAATACCCTGTGCCGTGGATATATTGAACATTTATTATCTCATGTAAACCCTACATCAATCCTGTGATAAAAACATCATTAGTATCCCAATTTTATAGCTATCAATACTTGGAAAACTGAAGAAATTTGCTCAGCTTCACACAGAGAATAAGGAATGGTGGAGCAGAGAGTCAAATTCTGGCTGTTTGGTTTCAGAGTAGACTTAACTACCGTGTGGTACTTCTTCCAAATACAGCATTTTTCTCAAACATCTCTCTACCATTATTACACTCAACCCTATAACAAATACCTTACCATGCTATTTAAAAAATCACTGTTTAGAACTCACATTAAGGTTGGACAATTACAGTTGAGTGCCTTGACTGGATGGGTAGTGATCAAGAGTGTAGTGTCTGAAAGCAGATGGCCTGGGCTCAAACTGGTTCTACTACAGACCAGCAGCATGATCCTGGAATTATTTCACGTCTGTTCTCTCATCCTTAAAGGGTGATAATAATGAATCCTACTTCAGAGTGTTGGTATAAGAAATAAATAAGTGAATAAATATATGTGCAGCTCTTAGCATGGTGACTGGCGTGTAAATAATACTATACAAATGTTAGAGGTTATTGTTACCATTGAGATTCCATTCCATGTTATGTCCATGACAGTTGTGTTTGGCATTGGACTTCACATCACAAAAGAATCTGACTGTCTTCCTCTTTCGCCTAATCAGTTGACCTTGTTTGTTCAGATCCCAACCCAAATGTTGCTTCACTAATGAATCTATCTTTGATGTGCCTGCCATGCCCCCTCTTTTTTTTGCCTCCGACTAATTTGAGCCCTCCTAAGACACTCATAGTCCACTCTGATGTCTAGAAGCATTTATCATAATTTTACTTAAATAACGAATTGGGCTATTAGTCTTAGAATCTCTGCACCTCTCGCTAAAAAGTGCTATAAGGGCAGAGGCCATGACCACTTGTTTATCTTGTACAGCAAACAGAAAGTGTTTGATAAGAATCTATTGAATTAATTAATAATGAATGAATGAACATGTTTCTTTATTTCTTTAATTTATATACTGTCTCATGGTTTGAAGATTCATTTTTTTTTTTTTTTTGTCTTTTTCCCAATGAATCATGTATTTTCAAACTTCCTGGCCAACGCTAATTGACTAAAAATATAGGAATTTCCATAGTTATATCTGTGCCATGACAACTAAATTACCAGCTTCATCCTCCTTAAATATTAGATTTATGAAATACAAGTAGCTTAATCACCCAAAGAAAACAAGGAATAGACGTCTTTTCATGTTTTGCATGCTGCTTTTAAACTGCATTTTGAATGAGTTCCTTGAAAATTTGCATAATCATTCATGAATCTCTTTTCATTTGAATACCACAGTAATGACAACTGAGGATATATTGTTTGTTGTTTATTCAAAGTGGATTTCAATTATCAAAGTAGATTTTTATGTATGCACCTGTTTCCATATTTGCTATAGACTCAATTAGTAATATAATCACGTATGCTGATTCAGTTTCAGAATTGTGATTTGAAATATACCATGGTTACTTCTACAATATTAGGAACAATGTTTTTTATCCTGTTAAGTTATCTTGGATGGATTTTTAAAACTTGAAATCTTAAGTATGTGCCACACTGATTTATCAGTGTTTATCCTGAATATAGCTTATTAATACAGCAAGGTTTCAAAACATTATGGAAGTAAGGCTGACTGAGCACCAATTCTAACCAAAGTTGAACTAAAACCCTGGGGAAATCTCTCTCTTCCTATAAGCTGAAATCACCTGGAAGTTGTGCCTTCATTGTGCCCCAACATAAAAAAAAAAAAAAATTACAATGAATAAGCTGTATTCTATGCATCATTTAATTGCACCATCCTAGTGATGCCCAGAAAAAAATAACTTCTTCATTTTAGAGTATGATGAAGTTATGATCTCAGAAAACCAGTTCCATCTCTATCCCTTACCAGTTGGGTAGAGCTACGTGGGTTATATAACCTCTTGAATCCTTCCCAGTCTGTAAAATGAGGATACTACTAGTTCATGTCTCACACAGATGCTGTGAGGATTCAGTGATATAGTACCTGGAAGAGTTTAGCTCAGATGCTAGTAAACGCTCAATGAATATTAATTATCATTTTATTGCTGCTGTTATTATATTGTCTGTGTCATTCACGTGGGCACTTGCTATTCTTTCCACTTGCAAAAGTTTATTCTTCTCTATACAACATGGATCTTGATAGCTGACTGGCAATATTGTTTTCTTTAACATTCTTATTACCTTACGCATAGTAAATGATCACAAAACAAAACAGAAAGGAATGTGGGACAATCAGCATACTGCCAGAATAAAGACTAAGGGGCAGGAGGAATAGAGAGAAGTAACACATATGAGGCTTCATCATACTGATTTGTTTGGATATTTCTATAATATTTGTTATTTTCACCAGCGAACAACATAATTATAAGTATTTCAGTATACCCATACAGTTATAAAAGTATACATCATTGATTGACTGATCTATTGAGCCACTGACAAAAACTTTCCTTTCGGGTGTGACTGGTGCTTCTGAGAACATACATCTTTCCTTAAGCTTTGATGAAAAAGAGCTGAAAAAATTGAATTCTGCTTTATTTGAAAGTATAAAGAAGGAAATCTTAATTTTGAAAAAGAGTAAAGAGAATCCATTATCATTCAACTTTTTCAGAATAGCCAAATCCTGGAAAAGTATGATGCTAAAGGAAATACAAGATACCTTGCTGCATGCTTAGGAACAAGAGAATTGATACCTTAATATCATCCAACCTATAGTCAGATAATTGGCTATAAAATGAGTTTTTACTTCATTTCCATGGAATCTAAACACCTCACTTTATTCCTTTTAATTTATCACACATTTATTACACACAAGTAGCCTCTAACATCTACAAAGGACCCATCTATAAAGGACACACCTAGGCTCACCAATGTTAGGGCTAATCTCTTTAAGTACTCCATCTTTTGTTGTATTTTGCATTGACATGCTTAGTAAATGTTAGTGGTTTGGACCCACCATATGTGCATAGCTCAAATGTGATAAGCTGTGTAATGCATACCTACAATCTAAGGGTAAGAAATGTGATGTTGTAAGATTAGATGGTTAGACTGACTTTAAAAGAAAGGTAAAACATAGCCAACTAAAAATATGATAAGAAAATGTGACAATCAGAGAGTCATGCAAAACAATACTTCATGTACAGCACTGAAAATTTTCAGTTACATACAATGTAGTAAAAATTGAACTAAACTGGTTTGAGAAAGAGTTCAATAATTCAGTCCAGGTTCCACTAGGGACTCAAAATATGACCTATGAATACTCCTTGCAATGTTTGTTCACCTACCTAAAAAGAATAAATGTTCTTGGAAGCATGGAATAAACCACATAACAGTCATTGGGTATTAAGTGCATTTGGGAGGCCTTTAGGGGTCAAGGGTTTTTAAATTCTAAATGTAATACAAAATCCAAAAAATAATTTTTTTTCTGCTAGTCTAGTTGAGTAATCTAAGTATTCATCTCACAGTAAATACCCAGATTATTTTTCTACAGTTATCTGAAGTTCATTATATGAAGACACTTTCTCATTTTCCTGATAAAATTCATTTTTATCAACTATCACAAAGTATGAATTTCTATATCGTCTGCAATCTCAACACCAAAGCAATGTTATTTCCAACTAGTCATAGACTGAGGATGGAAAAGAGATTAGTGGTAGAAGAGAGAAGGGCTTTTGCTGTGAAATTTATTATCTTAAATGCCAGTGATTTAGTTTCTAGATAGCTTGAATATGATGTGATTTATTATGTTCAGTACCAGGAGGAGTGTAGAGATTTCACTAAATGCAGGGAGATAAGGCATAAAACAATAACTAAAATAACGACTGAAACTCAAACAGTAATGGAGAATTACTTATGCCAAAGAGAGAAATACAGTGGACAGATCTGTTACTTTAAGAATAATTTTGGTATTTTTTTTTGACACTGCATCTGTTTCAAATCAAAAGGGGGCAGGGCTGAGCTTCATTAATAACTTCAATATATTTTGGTTGTGTCCTCACCCAACTCTCATCTGAATTGTAGGTCCCATAACCCCCAGGTATTGTGGGAGGGACCTGGTGGGAGGTAATTGAATCATGGGAGCAGTTTCCCTCATGCTGTTCTCATGATAGTGAGTTCTCTCATGAGATCTGATAGTTTTACAAGGAGTTTTTCCTCTTTTGCTCAGCACTTCTCCTTCCTGCTGACATGTGAAGAAGGACGTGTTTGCTTCCCCTTCCACCATGATTATAAGTTTCCTGAGGCCTCCCCAGCTATGCTGAACTGTTAGTCAATTAAACTTCTTTCATTTATAAGTTGCCATCTTGGGTATGTCTTTATTCTCAGCATGACAACGTATTAATACAGACTTCAAGTGTTCTTCAAAGTTCAAATAATATGATTCTGAATATGTGAAAAGAAGAATGGGAAACTTTTCAGCTATCTGCATGCAAACATTATAATTGCTGGCATTAACATATTACTAAAGTATAGATTCATTTCTTGTAATGAAAGCCGAAATAGAAGTTCATGCCTCTCTCATACAGAGTCCAAAAATAAATGGTCTAGAATTGATATGGGTGTTTTACTGTATTAGAGACAAAGAGCCTTTATTTCTTCTTGCTAAGGCATTACATATCTGCCAATCTTAGATAACTTCTCTTTAGCTCCTGCTAAACCATCCATATTCAGCCAACCACAGGGAAAAGAAAATGGGAAAGAGAAAGAGAAAGGGAAAGGGAAAAGCATGCTACCTTTTTAAAAGGCATAACCTAGAAGTTATGATTACTTTTAACTTATAACCCATTGGCCAGGACACAGGCACATTTAGATTGCAGGGAGGCTAGACATTGTCTTTATAACTGTGCAGCCATATGCCTCACTAAAGTTCTGTTAGCTGTAGAAGAGGGATAGAATATATACCTAAGGGGAAAAGATCAGTCTTTGCCACGGTTCACTGCTTATCTCTCCTCTATAAGTTCAAATCCCTTCTTCCCACATATCAAACTGCAACATGAGGAGCCACAACAAGACCTGATAGAGAGGACTGCACATCACCCAGAGAGATGGACTTTGAGTTGGATGCAATTTTGTAATTGTTTCCCTTGTAGATAGAATGACTATTCCAATGAAGACAATTCCAAAATTGATGTACAGTTCACTTGATGTGGCTCAAGAGATTTACAATATTAAAACATAAGAGATAATAATTTTTTTCTCCCATGTTAATATGTAGTGATGAAATAATAATAGCACAAACGTATTAAAATATCTTTCAAAAGAAGCATGGGAAATTAAGCAGTTACCAATCTGTAGCAACCATCAAATCCCACTAGGCAAGAGTCATGAAAAATCTTTGTTTTGTTACTGAATTAAGTTCCTTGGTTTACTTATGGTAGCTCATTGTATTATAATACCCTCTGGAAATTGCTATTGTGGTTCCTGGTTTTGTCCTTTGGGAAACTTTTCTTGTCCTTATCCTTCATAAGCAAAACATTGAAAAGTGTGTTTTTGGATGTTTTGTTAAAACATCTGGATATTTTGTGCAGTCTACATGAGGGTGGTACAGGTATGAAGTCAGGGTTTTGCCTCAGGGTTTAAAAAAATCACAGGATTTTTTAGGTGGTTTGTGTTTCTTTGGAAATATAACTCCTTAAAGCATTTCATAGGTTTGTAATCTTTGTCCTCTGCAACTAATCATAAGCAAAAGTCTCATAAAAAGTCTTATAAAAAAAAAAAACTTTTTTTATACTTAAACACACTGATCTTTAATTTACTGGATTATTTTACTCTACCTTTAATGGATTGAAAGGCCAACATCTTAATCTGATTTTTGCCCCTAAACTCACCTTCATTGTCTAACTGAAAATTCCCATAGGACCTGCTTGAGAAGGACTTGAGGGTACAATCTTATCAACTGTTAAGGGTCCTTGTTCAGAGCAACCTGTTCTAACTAGCCTATGTTCCAAAGCTCACAAAAGAAAGTAACACATAGCAATAGTCTAAGGGTTTCCATCCAATTATATTAAAGTTATGTAAACTGTAATTTTAAGTCTGCTTTCCAAGGCATTTCAGACAACAGCATAATAAAATGTTTGTCTGCATAGCAAAGTCTTCAACTATGTAGCTTGCAATAGCCATTTCCTTGTTGACTTTCAATAATCATGAAGAGAGGTTCACATATTTTAGATTTTTTGTGTTAGCATTGCTCTTATAAGTACTATCTATATTATTCAGATTTGTAAATTATATTAATAAGGGGTATTAAAGAATAGAGATATTTGTTTTTTTCTAAGTAATTGGCCAGATAGAAACCATTACAAAATGAATATAGAAGAAGGATTAAATAATAAAAATAAAAAATATGTATTGAATAGAAAATAACTAAAAATAATAGAGAAGATCAACAAAGTCAAAAGCTGTTTCTTGTAAATTGCTAATACTATTGATATACCTCTGGTAAAATTGATTATATAAGACAGAGAAGAGGGAGGGATGACCAAATATCAGTATTTACTAGTTAGACATAACAGATGTTGCATGTAATAAGAAGTAATAAGAACATGTAATGAAAAATGTCATACCAATAAATTTCAAACAAATGTTATGACTACATTTTTAGAAAAATTAGCATCACATTCAAATTCAAGGAAAAGAAAAATTCATGCACCTATAACCATGAAAGAAATTGAATTAGTCAAAAATATTTGCCCAGAAAAGTTAAGCCATAAGTGGATTTCAAGAGAATTCTGCCAAATATTTAAGAGAAAAAAGTTCAAATCTACACAATGTCTTCTAGAGGATAGCTAAAGAGAGAACATTACTCCACTCACATAATAAAGCTACCATTACTTTGGTACTAAAAGAGACAATGAAATTTTGTAAATAAAAATAGCATGCCAATTTCACTGTGGACATAGATGAAAATAACTCAACATAGCAATATATGAGAAGTATAATATTTCACAACCAACTTGAGCATAACCCAGGAATGATCATTAGTTTAACACTGGAAAGTTACTCAGTGTAATCCTCCATGATAAGCAAAAAATTCAAAGTCTGGTGGAGAGATTACAGTTTTACTCCACAATAGAGACTTGGAGCCTCTCATCCAATTCTAAGATCTGAGCCAATTTAGAGACCTGTAATGTTTGGCACAAAGGCAAAGCCAGATCCTATCGCCATAGGTATGTCCAGTAATCTTCGGTTTTTCCTTCTGGTAAAAGACCTGCAATGAATCACCAAATTGATTGAACCTAAGGAAGAGTGAAGCACTCACTATTCTTTAGTGGGATGTTAATTTGAAGCTGAAATAATCCAGAAAAACTGAAAATTCTCTGTGGCCTAGCAGTCAGAGAGGACACTTATGGAAATCAAGAGATAAGGATTTTGGCCAAACTTTACTGTACAATGGAACCAGCGAGTCTAAAATCACCTACTAATCATTTCCTCAATTCCTGGAAGCTTCCAAAATGTACTCATTGATGGGAGAATCCCCACATCATTTTACTGACTCGAATAGTAAAGACTGCTATGCTAGAAAGGGCCAAGTAAAATACTCTGAAAGAAACCCATGTCTCTCTCTTTTTTGTAACTGAGACCATGCTCTTCTATTTCCTTATTATAAAAGTAATACATGAATGCATACTTATTTTCAAAAAGTAAAGAAAACATTATTTTATATACAGCACGTCCCCCTTGCTCCACTACCCTTCCTAGCCTCTGGCAACTATTATTCTACTCTTTGTCTCTGCCAGTTATTTTTTTTCTTTATTTTTAGATTCCATGAATAAGTGAGAACATGTTCGTCTTTCTGTGCCTGGCTTGTTTCGATTAATGTAATGACCTTCAGTTCCATCCATGTTGTTGCAAATGACAGGGTATCATTCTTTTTTTGGTTGAATACTACCCAGTTGTTTATAAGTACTACATTTTCTTTATCCATTCATCTGTTAATGGTTGTTTAGGCTGCTTCCAAATTGTGGCTACTGTGAACAGGGCAGCAACAAATGTGAAAGTGCAGATACCTATTTGATATATTGATTTCCTTTCTTTTTAGTGTATGGCCAGTGGTGGGATTGCTGGATGATATGGTAGTTCTGTTTTTAGTTTATTGAGGAACCTCGAAATTGTTCTCTATAGTAGTTGTACTAATTTACATTTCCACCAACAGTCCAAGGGTTCCCTTTTCTCCACATCCTCTCCAGCATTTAATAGTGCCTGTCTTTGGATAAAAGCCATTTTAACTGAGGTAAGATAATATCTCCTTGTGGTTTTGATTTGCATTTCTTCGATGATCAAAGATGTTGAGCACATTTTTATATGCCTGTTTTCCATTTGTATTTCTTCTTTTGAGAAATATCTATTGAAACTTAGGATGGTTAATACTGAGTGTCAACTTGATTGGATTAAGGATGCAAAGTATTAATCCTGGGTCTGTCTGTGAGGGTGTTGCCAAAGGAGATTAATATTTATGTACGGGCTGGGGAAGGCAGATCCACCCTTAATCCGAGTGGGCACCATCTAAATCAGCTGCCAGAAAATATAAAGCAGGTAGAACAACATGAAATGTGAGATTTGCCTAGCCTTCCAGCCTACATCTTTCTCCCATGCTGGATTCTTCCTACTTTCGAACATCAGACTCCAGGTTCTTCAGTTTTGGAACTGAGACTGGCTCTCCTTGTTCCTCAGCTTGCAGACAGCCTATTGTAGTACATTGTGATAGTGTGAGTCAATACTTAGGAAACCTCTATTACTTCTATCCCTCTAGAGAACCTGACTAATACAGATTTTGGTACCAGGAGTGGTTCCAGAGGAACAGAATATTAAAAATGGAGTTATTTTGTTGGTTTTGGGGTTTCTGGAGTTGGCTACTTAATATGATTAGACCCAAAAATGTTAAGGGCTCTACTTCTAATAGTATAGAGAAGATAGTCCTTGGCATGAACTGTTTAGAAAGTTATGCAAAAATAAATGAATTTGACACTCTTGATTCACCACTCATGAGAGGGAAGGAGTTTAGTGAACCTATACATAAAACCTTTAGCCATATATGGAGAACCAGCCAAGCTGGTTGGTTGCTAATGAAGTTCAGTGGACAAAGTGATGAAAGAAAATGTTGAACTCAGGGATTCTATCTTCCAGCTTCCGAAGCAGATACTGAGCCTCAAATCTGATAATATTGCTCTGAGTGAAAGTCTTATCTTCTGTGCAGAAAGAACTGAAATCATGGAAAAGCAGACACAAGCTCTTATGCGAGTGGCTGACATGCAATGAAAGATGCATGCACAGCCTCGCCAGGTGTCTACGGTTAAAGTGAAAGTATTGATTGGAAAAGAATGGGACCCTGCAACTTGGAATGGGGACCTGTTTGAGGACTCTGATGAAGCTGGGAACAGCCAGTTTGTAAACTCTTTTTTTGCCAGAAGAAACAACTTCTGCATCCCCAGTGATGGCAACATCCCCACCCCATCCTATGCTGCCATTAGCCCTTCCACCTTTGTCTGAGGAGATAAACCCTGCACGGCCTGAGGCAGCAGTGATGACTTATCCTGAGGCAGTTGCCAGGCAAGATAATGTTCATTCTCTTCAAGAGTCACCCCTAATATCCCTGTTTGCTTCTAAACCTATAACTAGATTAAAGTCTCAGTGGGCCCCTAGAGGTCAGGTTGAGAGTGTGACCCATGAGGAGGTACATAACACTCGAAAAGAACTGCTTGAGTTTTCCAATTTATATAAACAGAAATCTGGAGAACAGGCATGGGAATGGACTGTAAGAGTGTGGGATAATGGTGGAAGGAACGTAGAGTTGGATCATGCTGAATGTATTGATTAGGGCCCATTAAGTAGGGACTCTGCATTTAATGTTGCAGCTTGGGGAGTTAAAAAAGGTTCTAATAGTTTATTTGCTTGGTTAGCTGAAATAGGGATTAAAAGATGGCCCACTGTGAGACAGCTGGAAATGCCTGATAGGGATGCTATTTTGAGCCTTTGGCAGGCCCCCATAAGTGAATCACAGCGGAGGCCTCTAGGATTTTGGAGCAAGGCCCTGCTATCTTCTGCAGATAACTACTCTCCTTTTGAGAGACAGCTCTTGGCCTGTTCCTGGGCTTTGGTGGAAAGTGAACATTTGACTATGGGTCATCAAGTCACCATGTGACCTGAACTGTCTATCATGAACTGAGTGCTTTCTGACCCATCTAGCCATAAAATGGGTCATGCAGAGCAGCATTCCATCATCAAATGGAAGTGGTATATACATGAATGGGCTCCAGCAGGTCCTGTAGGCACAAGTATGTTACATGAGGAAGTGGCTCAAATGCCCATGGTCTCCACTCCTCCCACCCTATTTCCTCTTCCCCCACCAGCACTCGCGACCTCATGCGGAGTTCCCTATGATCAGTTGACAGAGGAATAGAAGACTAGGGCCTGGTTCACAGGTGGTTCTGCATGATATGCAGGCACTACCCAAGAGTAGACAGCTGTAGCACTATGATCCCTTTCTAGGACATCCCTGAAAGACAATGGTGAAGGGAAAGCTTCTCAGTGTGCATAACTTTAAACAATTCACCTAGTGTGCACTTTGCATGGGAGGAGACATGGCCAGATGTGCAATTATGTACTGAGTCATGGGTTTTAGCCAGTGATTTGGCTGGATGGTCAAGGACTTGGAAGAAGCGTTACTGGAAAATTGATGACAAAGAAATTTGGGCAACAGGTATGTGGATGGACCTCCCTGAGTGGTCAAAAATTGTGAAGATAATTGTATCCCATGTGCATGGTCACCAGTGGGTGACCTCAGCAGAGGAAGATTTTAATAATCAAGTGGATAGGATAACCCATTCTGTGGACACCACTCAGCCTCTTTCCCCAGCCACCCCTGTCATTGCCTAGTGGGCCAATGAACAAAGTGACCATGGTGGCAGGGATGGAGGTTATGCATAGGCTCAGCAACATAGACTTCCCCTCATCAAGGCTGACCTGGCTATACAGCCACTGCTGAGTACCTACTTTGACAGCAGCAGAAACCAACACTGAGCCCTTGACATGGCACCATTCCTCGGGGTGCTCAGCCAGGTACCTGGTGGCAGGGTGATTATATTGGACCTCTTCCATCATGGAAAGGGCAGAGGTTTATCCTCACTGGAATAGACACTCCAGATATGGATTTGCCTATCCTGTATGCAATGCTTCTGCCAAGACTACCATCCATGGTCTCATGGAATGCCTTATCCACCATCATGGTATTCCACACAGCATTTTCTCTGACCAAAGCACTCGCTTTACAACTAAAGTAGTGCAGCAGTGGGCTCATGGTCATGGAATTCACTGGTCTTACCAAGTTCCTCATCATCCTGCAGCAGCTGGATTTATAAAACTGTGGATGTCTGATGTTCCCCTTCCTGTGTCCAAGTGATGTCATTGTTCAATTCCCACCTATGAGTGAGAACATGCGGTGTTTGGTTTTCTGTTCTTGCAATAGTTTGCTAAGAACGATAGTTTCCAGCTGCATCCATGTCCCTACAAAGGACACGGACTCTTCCTTTTTTATGGCTGCATAGTATTCCATGGTGTACATGTGCCACATTTTCTTAACTAGTCTGTCATTGATGGACATTTGGGTTGATTCCAAGTCTTTGCTGTTGTGAATAGTGCTGCAATAAACATATGTGTGCATGTGTCTTTATATCAGTATGACTTATAATCCTTTGGGTATAATCCCAGTAGTGGGATGGCTGGATCAAGTGGTATTTGTAGTTCTAGATCTTTGAGGAATCGCCACACTGTTTTCCACAATGGTTGAACTAGTTTCCAGTCCCACCAACAGTGTAAAAGTGTTCCTATTTCTCCATATCCTCTCCAGCAGCTGTTGTTTCCTGACTTTTTAATGATTGCCATTCTCACTGGTGTGAGATGGTATCTCATTGTGGTTTTGATTTGCACTTCGCTGATGGTGAGGATATGGAGAAATAGGAACACTTTTACACTGGCATGTGTCTGTTGACTGTATGAATGTCTTCTTTTGGGAAGTGTCTGTTCATATCCTTTGCCCATTTTTGATGGAGTTGTTTAATTTTTTCTTCTAAATTTGTTTGAGTTCTTTGTACATTCTGAATATTAGCCCTTTGTCAGATGAATAGATTGCAAAAATGTTCTCCCATTCTGTAGGTTACCTATTCACCCTGATGGTAGTTTCTTTTGCTGTGCAGAAGCTCTTTAGTTTAATTAGATCCCATTTGTCAATCTTGACTTCTGTTGCTGTTGCTTTTGTTGTTTTAGACATGAGGTCCTTGCCCATGCCTATGTCCTGAATGGTATTACCTAGGTTTTCTTCTAGGGTTTTTATGATTTTAGGTCTAACATTTAAGTCTCTAATCCATCTTGAGTTAATTTTCATATAAGAAGTAAGGAAAGGATCCAGTTTCAGCTTTCTATTTATGGCTAGCCAATTTTCCCAGCACCATTTATTAAATAGGGATTCGTTTCCTTGTTTTTTGTTTTTCTCAGGTTTGTCAAAGATCAGATGGCTGTAGATATGCAATATTATTTCTGAGGGCTCTGTTCTGTTCCATTGGTCTATATCTTTGTTTTGGTGGCAGTACCAGGCTGTTTTGGTTACTGTAGCCTTGTAGTATAGTTTGAAATCAGGTAGCATGATGCCTCCAGCTTGGTTCTTTTGGCTTAGGAATGTCATGGCAATGTGGGGTCTTTTTTGGTTCCATATGAACTTTAGTTTTTTTCCAATTCTGTGGAGAAAGTCATTGGTAGCTTAATGGGGATGGCATTGAATCTATAAATTACCTTGGGCAGTATAGCCATTTTCACAATATTGATTCTTCCTATCCATGGATAACTTGAATAACCAATGCAGAGAAGTCCATAAACGAACTGATAGAGATGAAAACCATGACACAAGAACTATGTGACAAATGCACAAGCTTCAGTAACTGATTCGATCAACTGGAAGAAAGATTATCAGTGATTGAAGATCAAATGAATAAAATGAAGTGAGAACAGAAGTTTAGAGAAAAAATGGTAAAAAGAAATGAACAAAGCCTCCAAAAAATAATGGGATTATCTGAAAAGACCAAATCTATGTCTGACTGGTGTGCCTGAAAGTAACGGGGAAAATGGAACCAAGTTGGAAAACACTCTGCAGGATATTACCCAGGAGAACTTCCCCAACCTAGCAAGGCAGGCCAACATTCAAATTGAGGAAATACAGAAAATGCCACAAAGATACTCCTCGAGAAGAGAAATTCCAAGACACATAATTGTCAGATTCACCAAAGTTGAAATGAAGGAAAAAATATTAAGGACAGCCAGAGAGAAAGGTTGGGTTATCCACAAAGGGAAGCCCATCAGACTAACAGCAGATCTCTCGGCAGAAACTCTACAAGCCAGAAGAGAGTGGGGGCCAATATTCAACATTCTTAAAGAAAGAATTTTCAATCCAGAATTTCATATCCAGCCAAACTAAGTTTCATAAGTGAAGGAGAAATAAAATCCTTTACAGACAAGCAAATGCTTAGGGATTTTGTCACCACCAGGCCTGCCATACAAGAGCTCCTGAAGGAAGCACTTAACATGGAAAGGAACAACCAGTACCAGCCACTGCAAAAACATGCCAAAATGTAAAGACCATCGATGATAGGAAGAAACTGCATCAACTAACGAGAAAAATAACCAGCTAATATCATAATGACAGGATCAGCATATCCTAGTCTCTGATAAAACAGACTTTAAACCAACAAAGATCAAAAGAGACAAGGCCATTACATAATGGTAAAGGGAACAATTCAACAAGAAGAGCTAACTATCCTAAATATATATATGCACCCAATACAGGAGCACCCAGATTCATAAAGCAAGTCCTCAGAGACTTACAAAGAGACTTAGACTCCCATATGATAATAATGGGAGACTTCAACCCCCACTGTCAACATTAGACAGATCAGCAAGACAGAAAGTTAACAAGGATATCCAGTAATTGAACTCAACTCTGCACCAAGTGCCATTCAGCATAGTGTTTAATTTCCATTTTTGGGGTATAGTTTCAAAAATTCTTTATGTGGATTTCTAATTCTATTCCATCATGGTCAGAGAAGTGTTTGTTCCACACTACTTCAGTTTTTGAATGTTCTAAGACTTGTATTGTGACCTAACATACGGACTATCCTTGAGAATAATCCATGTGCTGAGGAAAATAATGTGTATTCTGCAGCTGTTAGATGAAATATTCTGTAAATATTTATTAGGTTAATTTAGTCTATAGTGGAGATTATGCCTGAAGTTTCTTTGTTGATTTCCTATCTGGAAGATCCATCCAATAATGAAAGTTGGATGTTGGAGTCTCCATCTACTACTGCATTGGAGTCTATCTCTTTAGCTCTAGCAATATTTGTTTAAATATCAGGATTTTCCAGTATTGGGTGCATATATTTTTATAATTACCATATCCTCTTGCTGAATTCACCCCTTTATCATTACATAGAGACCTTCTTTGTCCCCTCTTCTAGTTTTTGTCTTGAAGTCTATTTTGTCTGATATGAGTATAGCTACTCCTGCTTTTTTGTTTCCCATTGGCATGGAATATCTTTTCCATTCTTTTATTTTTAGTTCCTATGTGTCTTCATTGGGGAAGTGTGTTTCTTCTCGGCAACAGATCATTCAGTCTTGTTTTTCAGTTCATTCGGGTGCTCTGTGTCTTTTAATTGGAGAGCCTAGTCCATTTACATTTAATGTTATTATTAATAAGTAAGAACTTTCTCCTGCCATTTTGTTTCTCATTTTCTGCTTGTTTTGTAATCTTTTTTTTTTCTTTCTTTCTTCCTTTCACTTGAGGTGATTTTCCCTGGTGATACAATTGAGTTTCTTGCTTCGTATTTTTTTGTTTATTTGTTGTATGTTCTTTGGTTTGAGGTCAACATGAGACCTGCAAATACTATCTTGTAGCACATTATTTTAAGCTGATAACAATTTAATGTTATTTGCAAACACACACACAAAAACAAGTGAAAGAAAACTAATAAGAACTCATTAGGTCTCTATACCTTAACTTTGTCCCTAAACTTTGTAAATTTTTGTTGTTTCTATTTAAAATGTCATTGTCTTGAAATGTTGTTACAGGTATTATTTTTGATTGTTTCATCATTTAGTCTATTTAAGATGAGAGTGTAACCGACCAATGGGTACTTCTTGCCCACTACCTAGGCAGAGCTGACTTATCAAGGCAAGGGAATCGTAATAGAGAAAGAGTTTAATTCACAGAGCCAGCTGTATGGGAGATCAGAGTTTTATTATTACTCATATCAGTATCTCCAAAAACTTGAGAATTGGAATATTTAAGGATAATTTAGTACATAGGGGCCAGTGAGTCAGGAGTGCTGATTGGGTGGGTTAGAGATAAAATCATAGGGAGTCAAAGCTGTCCTCTAGTGCTAAGTCACTTCCTGGGTAGGGTCCCCAATATAAGGTGAACCATTTTATCCATCTGAGTGATGCCAGCTTATCCATCAAGTACAGGGTCTAAAAAATATCTCAAGCACTGATCTTAGGTTTTATAATAGTGATGTTATCCCCAGGAGCAATTTGGGGCAGTTCAGAATCTTGTAGCCTCCAGCTGTGTAACTTCTAGACCATAATTTCTAATCGTGTGGCTAATTTGTAGTTCTGCAAAGGCAGGCTAGTCCTCAAGCAGGAAGGTGGTTTGTTTTGGGCCAGCTCTGTTATTGTCTTTGTTTCAAAGTTAAACTATAAACTAAGTTCTTCCCAAAGTTAGTTTGGCCAATGCCTAGGAATGAACAAGGACAGCTTAGAGATTAGAAGCCAGATGGAGTTGGTTATGTCAGATCTCCTTCACCATCATAATTTTCTCAGTTATAATTTTTGCAAAGGTGATTTCAGGAGTAGTTTACACATCACAGTTATAGTGTTATAACTTTTTAGTTTTCTGTGTACTCAGTATTACCATTGAGATTTTTTTTTTTTACCTTCAGATGATTTGTTATTTCTCATTAACATTCTTTTCTTTCTGATTGAAGTACTCTCTTTAGCATTTCTTAAAGGACATGTATGGTGTTAGTAAAAGTCCCTCAGTTTTTGTATATCTGGGAAAGTATTTCTCCCTCATCTTTGAAGGATATTTTCACAAGATATGCTATTATAGGGTAAAACTTTTTTTCTTTCAACACTGTAAACATGCCATGCCACTCTCTCCTGGCTGTAGAGTTTCCATGGAAAAGTCTACTGCCAAACATATTGGAGCTCCATCGTATGTTATTTGTTTCTTTTCTCTCTAGTATCCTTTCTTTATCCTTTACCTTTGGGAGTTTTGTTATTAGATGCCTTGATGTATTATTTGAGTTATATCTGCCTGGTGTTCTATAACCTTCTTGCACTTGAATATTGATATCGTTCTGTAGGTTTAGGGAGTTTTGTGATGTTATCCTTTTCAATAAACTTTCTACCCCTGTCTCTTTCTGTGTTTCCTCATGAAGGCCAATAACTCTTAGATTTGCCCTTTTGAGGATATTTTCTACGTGTTATAGACATGCTTCATTGTTTTATATTCTTTTCTCTTTTGCCAATTCTGACTCTATTTTCAAATAGCCTGTTTTCAACCTCACCAATCTTTGTTCTGCTTTATCAGTTCTGCTATTAAAGACTCTTGTGCATCTGTCAATATGCCAATTCAAGTTTTCATCTCCAGAAATTCTGCTTGATTTTTTAAAATTATTTCAATTTTTGTTAAATTTGTTAGTAGAATTCTGAATTCCTTCTCTGTTTTAGCTTAAATTTCTTTGAGTTTCCTTAACACAGCTATTTTTAATTCTCTGCCTGAAAGGTCACATATCTCTGTTTTTCCAGGATTGGTCCCTGTTGCCTGATTTAGTTCATTAGTTGACATCATGTTCTCCTGGATGGTCTTGATACTTGTAGATGTCCATCTGTGTCTGGACATTAAAGAGTTAGATATTTATTGTAGTCTTCTCAGTCTGGGCCTATTTGTGTTCATCCACCTTGGGAAGGCTTTCCAGATATTTGAAAGTATTTGAGTGTTGTTTATCTAAGCTATATCTACTTTAGGAGGCACTCTTAGGTGAGAAATGCTGTGATTCTTGCAGACTCATAGAGGCATCCCCTTGATGGTCTTGAATAATATTCACAAGAATTCCCTCAATTTCCAGGCAGAGACTCTTTTTCTCTTTGTTTGCTTTCTCCCAAACAAACAAAATCTCTGTGTGTGTATGTGTGTTCTGAGCCACCTGGAGCTGGGGATGGAATGACACAAACAACCCTGTGGCCACCCCTACTAAAAGTGTACTGGGTCACTACCACTGCCAAGGCATAGGGGAAGGGTGGTGTCAATGATTAAAGACTGTTTTTTCCTACCACTTTAGTGTCTCTTTTAGTGATATGAAGTTAAAAGCAGTAATGTGAGTACTCACCTGATTGTTGGTTTTTAAGAAGGTGCTTATTTTGTGTGTAGATAGTTTTAAATTGGTGTCCTTTGGGGAACTGTTCGGAGGAGCCTTCTATTTTGATCACTTTCTCTACCCCAGATCCTGATTTCAATTCTTTTTGATAAATACTTAGAAGTTAAATGGCTGGATTATATAGTAATTCTATTTTTAATTTTCTGAGGATCTTCTATTTTGTTTTTTGCACTATTCTACTTTTCCACCAAAAGTGTACAAGGGTTCCAATTTTTCACATCCTTGCCAAGATTTGTTATTTTCCTTTCTTTCTTTAATGTAATAACCATTCTAACAGGTGTGAGGTAACATTTCATTATACTTTTAATTTGCATTTCTCTGATGATTAGTGATGTTGAGAATATTTTTATATACCTGTGAGTCATTTGTATATGTTTTAGGAGAAATGTCCATTAAAGTCTGTTGTCCATTTTTTAAATAAATTATTTATTTTCTTGCTAATGATTTGAATTCCTCATATATTTTAGATATTAATCCTTTATCAAACATAAGGTTTGCAATATTTTCTACCATTCTGTATGTTGCCTTATTACTCTGTTGACGTTTCCTTTGCTGTGTAGAAACATTTTAGTTTGACACAGTCCCACTTATTTATTTTTGCTTTTGTTTTCTGTGCTTTGGTGTCATACAAGAAATCATTGCCAAGAACAGTGATGTAAAGGTTTTCTCTTATGGTTTTTTCTAGAAGTTTTATAGCTTCAAGTATACCAGAGGTACAGTTTCAATATGTTTAGTTATTTTGTCTATTTTGAGTTGGTGATTGACTTGGTTTCCTTTCTTTCTTTTCCGTTGTCCTATCTAGGAATTCCAGTACCATGTTGTACAGATAGAAGTTGTGAGTGGGCATCCTTGACTTGTCCCTTATCTTAGATGAAAAACTTTCAGGCATTTTCCCTTTGATACTGATGTTACCTGTGGGGTTTTCATATATGGCCTTTATTATGTTAAAGTAATTTCCTTCTATTTCTAATTTGTTGAGTTTTTTTTTTTTTTTTTTTTTTTTTTGAAACAGGGTTGAATTTTGTCAAATGCTTTTTCTGGATCTATTCCGGTGATCATAAATTTATACTCTGTTAGGTTAAAGTGGTATATCACATCAATTGCTTCTTGTATGTTGAACCATCTTTGCATCCCAGAGACAAATTCCACTTGATAATGGTGTAGCACGTTTTATGTGCTATTGAATTTGGTTTGCTAGTATAGTCAGTCCTCTGTTTCTGTGGGTTCAGCATCTGTGGACTCTAGCAATCATGAACCACAAATATATTTTTAAATATGGATAATTGCATGTATACTAAACATGTGCAAATTTTCTGGTTGTTATTTCCTAAGCAATAGAGTATAACAACTATGTACACAGCATTTACATAGTAGTAGAGAGTATAAGTAATCTAGAGACAATTTAAATATATGAAAATGTGTGTAGGTTATATGCAAATACTACACCATTTATATAAAGGATGTGAGCATCTGTGGATTTTTGTATCAACAGTGGGTCCTGAAACCAATCGCCCAGAGAAGGACCACTACATTTGGTTGAGGATTTTTGTATTTGTATTCATCAGGGATATTGGCCTGTAGTTTTCTTGTAGAGTTTTTGTCTGACTTTGGTAACGTAGCAATGCTGGCATCACAGAATAATTTAGGAAGTGTTTCCTTCCTCCCTTCCTTCCTTCCTTCCTTCCCTCCCTCCCTCCCTCCCTCCTTTCTTCTTTTCTTTCTTTCTTTCTTTCTTTCTTTCTTTCTTTCTTTCTTTCTTT
>NC_045448.1:49819994-49840442 GCF_002776525.5 Piliocolobus tephrosceles | reverse complement strand
TTTCTTTCTTTCTTTCTTTCTTTCTTTCTTTCTTTCTTTCTTTCTTTCTTTCTTTCTTCCTTCCTTCCTTCCTTCCTTCCTTCCTTCCTTCCTTCCTTCCTTCCTTCCTTTCTTTCTTTCTTTCTTTCTTTCTTTCTTTCTTTCTTTCTTTCTTTCTTTCTCATTTTTGGTTTGAGAAGAATTAGTGTTAATTTGTATCTAAATCATGAGCAGAATTATCTAGTGAAGTCGTTACATCCTGGGCTTTACTTTGTTGAGAGAATTTTTTTATTGTTGATGGAATCTCCCTGCTAATTATTGGTCTGTTAAGATTTTGTACTTTTTCATGATTATGTTTTGGTGAGTTATATGTATCTAGAATATATCCATCTCTTTTAGGTTACCCAATTTTTGGTGTACAATTGTTCACAATAATCATTTATAGCCCTTTTTTAATTTCCACAACATCAAGTTTAATATCTCCTGTTTTACTTCTAGTTTTATTTATTTGAATCCTTCCTTCTTTTGTTCTTAATCTAGCTAAGAACTTGTCAATCTTGTTTTCAAACATCAAATTCTTAGTTTCAATATTTTTTTCTGTTTTAATATACTTAATTTTTCTTATTTCTGCTCCAATCTTTATTATTTCCTTTATTCTATGAGATTGGACTTAATTTTTTCTAGTCCTTTGAGGTGTAAAGTTAGGTTTTTTTATAATCTGTCTTATTTTTTAATGTAGGCGTTTGCTACTTTAAACCTCCCTTTTTGTATTGCTTTTGCTGTATCCCAGAAATTTTAATATGTTATGTTATCATTTTTGTTTCTCTCAAGATGTTTTCTAATTTCCTTTTATATTTCTTCTTTGATGCATTAATTATTTCAGGAGGGTTTTATTAATTTCCATGTACTTGTAAATTTTTTTCTTTTCTTTCTTTCTACCTTTATTCCATTGTGGTCAGAAAAGATACATAGTATGATTTAATCTTTTAAAATGTTAAGACTTGCTTTGTGACCTAATGTGATCTGTCCTGGAGAATGTTCCATGTAAACTTGAGAATATGTATTCTTCTAATGTTGGGTAGCATGTTTTGTATGTGTCTGTTAGGTCCATTTAATCTATAGTATTGTTCAACTTTGAAACATTGTTCTGTTTTTGAATTAACCTTCTGCTTAAGTGTTTCATTGTTTATTAAAAGTTGGGTATTGAAATCCCCATTATTGTATTACTATTTCTTCCTTTTGTTCTGTACATTATTGCTTTATATATTTGGGTACTCTGATGTTGGGTGCAAATATATTTATAATTGTTATATATTCCCGGTGAATTGGTCCTTTTATTATTACGTAATGTTCTTACTTGTTTTTTAATTCAAATTTTGACTTAAAGTCTATTTTGTCTGATACAACTATGGCCAATTCTGCTCTCTTTTGGCTACCATTTTCATAGAATATATATATCTATTTAAATCCCTTACTTTATCCTATGTGTATCCTTAAAGCTAAAGTAAGTCTCTTGTAGACAGCATATAGTTGGGTCTTGTTTTCTAGAAAATTATTCAGCCACTCTGTCTTTTGATTGGGAAACTAAATCCTTTTACATTTAAAGTAATCACTGATAGAGATGAACTTGCTCTTGCCATTTTGTTAATTATTTTCTGTCTACCTCACAACTTTTTGTCCCTTTTCTTCTTTTTTCTTCTCTTCCTTTGTGTTTCATTAATTTTTTTGTGGTGATATGGTTTGACTTCTTTCTCAGTTTCTTTTGTGTATCTTCTATAGGCTTTTTTTGTTGTTACCATGGTATTTCTTTAAAACATCTTATAGCTATCTCTTTTAATTTGTAACAATATAATTTAGCTTCATACAAAACTAAAGTCTTTTGCTTCTCCCATGCACACATCATTTTATTTATGTCGCAAATTATACCTTTTAATTGTGCGTCTATTAGCACATTGTTATAGTTATTTTTATATTATTTACTTTTAATTTCTATAGCAGAATTCAAAGTTATTTAAGCACCATTAAAAAAATTACAGTATCCTTTATTTGTCTATATATTTACTTTAATCATAAACATTATATTTGTATATGCTTTTGTGTTACTCTCTAGCATCCTGTCACCTCACCTTAATGGACTCCATTTAAATTTTTTGTTACATGAATCGAGTGGTGATGAACCCTTTTAGGGCTTATTATCTTAAGAAAGTCTTTTTTTATCCTTCATTTTTGAAGGGCAGTTTTGTCATATGTAGTATTCTTGGTTTCCAGGGTTTTCTTTTTTCCAGCACTTTGAATATATAATCACATTTCTTTCTAGAATGCAAGGTTTCTGCTGATAAATCTGCTGAAAGTCTTATTAGATTGCCTATACTGTATGAGTTTCCTTTCTTTTGCTGCTTTCAAAATTTTCTTTATCTTTGACTTTTGACAATATAATTACAGTCTTTCTCAGTGTGAACTTATTTGAATTTATTTTAGTTGTAGTTCTAGTTGTAGTCTATGTGCTTCCTAAGTCTGGGTGTTTTCTTCCTTCTTCAGACTTGGAAAGTTTCATAACATTATTTTCTCAAATAAACTTTCTATCACATTCATTCTCTTTTCTCATTCTAGGTCTTCTGTAATGAGTATATTGGTCTGCTTTATGGTATTCCATAGGTTTCATATGCTTTCTTCTTTCTTTTTCCTTCTTTTTGTTACTCTCACTGGATAATTCCAGAAGACCTTTTCTCAGGTTCAGTGGTTCTTTCTTCTGCTTAGTTAAATATACAGATGAACCCTTTAGTGAGTTTTTCAATTCAGTTATTGTACTCTTTAGCTCCAAAATTCTTATTTGGTTCTTTTTTATATTTCATATGCCTTTGTTGATATTCTCATATTTTTCATGCTAGCCTTCATAGTGTACTGACCACTTTATTTCAGTTACATGGAATTCTTTGTCAGGTGATGCAAATATCTCCTTTTCTTTAAGGTTGATTTCTGGAGACTTATTTTGTTCCCTTGATTGGATTATGTTTCCTTGTTTCTTTATCAGACTTCTTACTTTGTGTTGGAATCTACACATTTTAAAAATAGCCACCTCCTTTTTTTTCGTATATGAACTGACTTCATACAGAGAAAGATCACCAAATGATCCAGCTAGAGATTCTGGTGCTTTTTGTACCTGATATGGTCTGGCTCTGTGTCCCCACTCACATTTCATCTTGAATGATAATATGAAGTGTAATACCTATATGTTGGGGGAAGGACCTTATGGAAGTGATTAAATTGTGCCCCCCTCTGCTCTTCTGCTGTTCTTGTAATAGTGTGTGAGTTCTCATGAGATCTGATGGTTTTATAATGGGCTTTCCCCCACATCACTCTGCACTTCTCTCTCTTGCTGCTTTGTAAAGAAGACATGTTTACTTTGCCTTTGCCACAATTGTAAGTTTCCTGTGGCATCCCCAGTCATGTGGAACTGTGAATCAATTAAACTTCTTTTCTTTATAAATTAGTCTCAGGCAGTTCTTTATAGCAGTGTGAAAATGAACTAATACAATAAATTGGTACTACAGATAGTGGGGTGCTCCTATAAGGATACCTGATAATGTGGAAGTGACTTTGGAACTGGGTAACAGGCAGAGGTTGGAACAGTTTGGAGGGCTCAGAAGAAGACAGGAAAAGGTGGGAAGGTTTGAAACTTCCTAGAGACTTGTTGAATGACTTTGACCAAAAGGCTGATAGAGATATGGACAATGAAGTTCAGGCTGAGGTGGTCTCAGATGGAGATGAGGAACTTGTTGGGAACTGGAATAAAGGTGATACTTGCTATCCTTTAGCAAAAACACTGGCCGCATTTTGCCCCTGCCCTAGAGATCTGTGGAACTTTGAACCTGAGAGAGATGATTTAGGGTATCTGGCAGGCAACATTTCTAAGTGGCAAAACATTCAAGAGGAAGCAGAATACAAAAGTTTGGAAAAATTTCAGCCTGATGATGCAATAGAAAAGAAAAATCAATTTTCTAGGGAGTAATTCTTGCTGCATAAATTTGCATAAGTAACAAGGAGCCTAAAGTTAATCACCAAGACAAGGGAAAAATGTCCCCAGGACATGTAAGAGACCTTCATGGCAGTCCCTCCCATCACAGGCCAGGAGGCATAGAGGGAAAAAATGGTTTCATAGACCAGGCCTAGGATCCTCCTGCAGTGTGCAGCCTAGGGACTTGGTTTCCTGTGTCTCAGTCACTATAGCCTTGGTTAAAAGGGCCAAGGTACAGCTAGGGTCATGGCTTCATAGGATGAAAGCCCCAAGCCTTGCAGCTTCCGTGTGTCATTGAGCCTGCAGGTGCATGGAAGTCAAGAATTAAGGTTTGGGAACCTCTGCTTAGATTTCAAAGGATGTATGAAAACTCCTGGATGTCCAGGCAGAAGTTTGCTCCAGGGGTGGGGCCCACAGTGAGAAGCTCTGCTAGGGCCATGTGGTAGGAAAATGTGCAGTTGGAGCCCCCACACAAAGTCCCCACTTGGGCACTGCCTAGTGGAACTGTGAGAAGAGGGCCACCATTCTCTAGACTGCAGAATGGTTAATCCACCAACAACTTGCCTTGCACACCTGGAAAAGAAGCAGACACTCAACACCAGCTCATGAATATAACCAGGAGTGGGTGCTGTACCCTGCAAGGCCACAGAGGTAGACCTAAGTTCATAGGAGCCCATCTCTTGCATTAGCATGACCTGGATGTGAGACATTGAGTCAAAGGAGATTCTTTTGAAGCTTTAATATTTAATTACTGACTCATTGGTTTTGAGAATGGCATGGGTCCTGTATCTTCTTTGTTTTGGCTAATTTCTCCCATTTGGAGCATGTGTGTTTCCCAATGCCTGTACCTCCATTGTGTTGATAAAGTAACTAACATGCTTTTGACTTTATAGGCTCATAGGCAGAAGGGACTTGCCTTGTTTCAGATGAGACTATGGACTTAAACTTTGGGGTTAATGTTGAAATGAGTTAAGACGTTGAGGAACTCTTGGGAAGGCATAATTTTGTTTAGAACTGTGAGAAAAACAAGATTTGGGAGGTGCCAGGGGCAGAATGATATGGTCTTGCTCTGTGTCCCCACCCAAATCTTATCATGAATTGTATTCCAAATTGTAATCCCCATGTCTTTGGGGAGGGACCTCATGGGTGGTAATTAGATCATAGGGATGGTTCCTCCATGCTGTTTTGTGATAGTGAGTGAGTGCTCATGAGATCTGATGGTTTTATAGGGGCTTTTCCCTGCTTTGCTCTGCACTTCTCTCTCCTGCTGCCTTGTGAAGAAGGATGTATTTACTTCCCCTTCTGCCATGATTGTAAGTTTCTTCAGGCCTCCCCAACCATGGGAAACTGTGAGTCAATTAAACTTCTTTTCTTTATAAATTACCCAGTCTCATGCAGTTCTTCATAGCAGCATGAGAACAGACTAATACAGTACCTTTTCTGTAGATATATCTTCTCTGGACTTGTGTGGGTAATTTCCTAATTATAGGAATTTGCTGGTTTCTTTATTTAATGCAGCTTATAATATTTTGCATCCTCTGGTGTCTGTAGTATTGCAGATTCTCTTTAGTTGCTGCAAGCCACTTAGCTCACATTTGTGTTCAATGGTCCTCAGGCTTTTAGAGTACGCTGGGTTCTATCAATACTATGAATGGGAAAAGACAGAAATCAGTTTCTTGGGCAGTCCCTCCAAAAGGGAGAGTGTTGGATGTCCATTCTACTCTTCTCTCTTCCAGCTGAGAGAGAGGCTACCAAATAGCATTGGCCTCTCTTTGCAATACTGTGGGTCTTCTAGAGCAACAGCAACTGGCCAGCTCTCTTTTGTTCTTAGTATCCCCTAGGCATCTAGAACATGTGATTTCCATTAATTCTTTGAAACAGGTGAGACAGAAAGTAATTTCTTGGACAGTCTCTCAAAACGCCAAAACATTGAACATTTTCTCGAAATTGTTTTCTTACCAGGTTAAAGATAGAAGTTGAGGCCAGGCACAGTGGCTCACCCCTGTAATCCCAGCACTTTGGGAGGCTGAGGTGGTTGGATCACGAGGTCAGGAGATCAAGACCATTCTGCCTAAGATGGTGAAACCCCGTCTCTACTAAAAAATACAAAAAATTATCTGGGCGTGGTTGTGGGCATCTGTAGTCCCAGCTACTGGGGAGGTTGACGCAGGAGAATGGCATGAACCCAGGAGGCAGAGATTGCAGCCAGCAGAGATAGTGCCACTGCGCCTCCAGCCTGGGCGGCAGAGTGAGACTCAGTCTCAAAAAAAAAAAAAAAAGATAGAAGTTGAACATGTTCTCCCTCTCATTCTGTGCTGAGGCAGGAGAAGGAAATATGGTGAGTGTGTGTGTGTGTGTGTGTGTATGTGTGTGTGTGTTAGTTTTAAGTATTGTCTTTGTTTTCAGTGGGATTCTACCTGGCACCTTTTCCTGTCAGTTCTTAGATTCTGGCAAGACTAGCTAGTCTGTCAGCCAACAATCCCCCCAACCTCACACAAAGTCAAAATGTTGGACATATGGTTCAGTCTTCTCTATCTCTCCCCAGCAACAAACTAGGAGCCAGGAGTTTCCTGATTGCCTCATGCTGTCAAAAGGTGAGACTGTGGTGAATAAGAACCATTAATTTTCTTTCTGGCTCATGTTTGCCCAGAGTACAGGAGCCTCTGAAATGGTTTCTGATTTCCCACAAATGGAATTGGTCTATATATTGTTGTTGAGTCCATGTCTTTGTGGTAAGGGGAGGGCCTGCGGATTCCTGTTCCACCATTTTGCTGCCATTGTTCCCTGAGGTAACCCATCTTATCACAACAGTCTACTTAAAACTATTTACATCCCTGGAACCATGGAAGTATTTTCATAAAAACTTAACAGATGGTGATGCTTACTCAAACATCTTCATCAAATATGCCCACTTCGTCCTGTGTAGAAAACAAATGGATCTTAAGGAATGGCAATAACATCATAAGCTTTATTGAAAAAGAACCTCTGATTGAAGCTGTTCTCTTCATCTTCCAATCTATTTTTTCTCTATATCAATTAGAAAGATACTTAGCTAAAGTGATTTGCTTTTAACTGGCAGAAATAGCTATTTACCTTTATTGTTTTATCTCAGAGCAATATTAACTCTCCCACTTCATGTGGCAATCAATTTAAAATGTATCTTCTTCATCTGGAGACATGTTTTGTTTATCCAGCACATTGATGACATGGTAATGATTAGGTCTGGTGAGGAAGAAGTAACAAATTCTTTAGCGGCCTTTATAATACATGTGTATGATATTAAATGCCATATACAAGCCATGAACACTCAGGGATCCGCTGATTTAATAATGTTTTTATATGTCCAGTGGTCTACGGTAACATTCAGCAGACATTTTCTGTATAGACTAGGATATGATTTGGCTCTGTGTCCCCACCCAAATCTCATTTTGAATTGTACTCCTATAATTCTTACATGTTGTGGGAGGGACCTGGTGGGAGATAATTTGAATCATGTGAGTGGTTTCCCCCGTACTGTTCTTGTGGTAATGAACAAGTCTCACGATATCTGATGGTTTTATCAAGGGTTTCTGCTTTTGCATCTTCCTCATTTTCTCTTGCTGCTGCCGTGTAAGAACTACCTTTTGCTTCCTGCCATGATTCTGAGGCCTCCTCAGCCATGTGAAACTGTAAGTCTAATTAAACCTCTTTTTCTTCCCAGTCTCGGGTATGTCTTTGTCCGCAGCATAAAAACGGACTAATACAGACTAGATAGTAAATATGTAGCCTTGTAGTTCATATGGTCTGTGAATTTGTATCTGGCTTTGTAATTCGTATGGTCTGTACCACAACTACTCAACTCTACACATAATATGCACATAGTTGCAGACATTACATAAATAGATAAGTGAACAGGTGATGCTGTGTTCTAATAAAACTTTATGTACAAAAACAGGTGGCAAGGCAGATTTAGACTGAAGCTGCTGACTTCTAGTCTAGGACATGTCAAAAATAACTCTGCGAAGTAAAAGACCTCATATTATACCTTTCATTAATCTTTTCTTTATGTATGTTTGATGTAATTGATATCTAAAAGACTAAAGGGAGTGTCTTTACATCCCACAAATGCGTTTCTAAAGATTTTTCCCCCTATTTCCTTAGATATCACTAGATTTTTCTTTATTTATTTAATTTACTCTGATAAAGATATTTTCTCTTAATATAGCCAATAGAGAGTTTTAATTCTTTCTGCTTTTAGCTTTCCTGCATTGTTATTATTTCCTGCATATTTTATATCTGACAACTCCATTTTAATCTAAGTGTTGCGTCTTATTTTAGGCTGTATTTTTTTTTTTTTTTTTTTTTTTTTTCTGTTGAGACAGAATCTCACTCTGTTACCCAGGCTGGAGTGCATTGGCATGATCTCGGCTCACTGAAAGCTCCGCCTCCTGGGTTCACGGCATTCTCCTGCCTCAGCCTCCCAAGTAGCTGGGACTATAGGTGCCCACCACCATGCCCAGCTAATTGTTTTGTATTTTTAATAGAGACAGGATTTCACCATGTTAGCCAGGATGGTCTCGATCTCCTGACCTCGTGATCCACCCACCCCGACCTCCCAAAGTGCTGGGATTACAATCGTGAGCCATCATGCCCAGCCTCTACTCTTTTCTGTATTTTGTTGAGAGCACAAAGCATACACAGTCTAAAAGTGTCTTTTGTTTATTTATAGTAGAAGCTTTTCTATAGCATGCTTAACCTATAAAACTTTTCTTATTTTTTTATTATAAAACTTTTCATATGCTCCTTGTTGTTGCTGTTTTTCTTTTTCTCTTGACTCTTTTTCAAAGAATAAAATATCTATTCATGTATGCAAGTTCTATTTGAAACTTCAGGGTGAATGTATTATCTTTGATCCTTTAACTAGTCACCTGAGTGCATCAAATAACCTTATTTTTAGATCTTATTTGAGGAAAAGTTGATGTGCACAGGCTCTCATTAAACTTCCATTTTCTGGGAAAGCCTTTACCTAGTGTGACTTTGCTGAAATGTAATGAGATGATGAGATTTTTACCTGTTCCCATTTCCTGCTTCTCCAAATATGATGAGGAAAACTTATTCCTGCATAGTTTGAAATGCTTTGAAATTCTTAATTTTAAAAAGTAGCTTGTAAACACTGTAAGTTTTCCAATACAGTGCTCCACATACTTTTTATGAATAAACCAGAAAATCTTAGGAAGTAACAGTCATGTGCCACCTCGATGAGGTAATGGCCTCAGAATGAATGTAAAAGTAAGATACTGGAAGAGAGAGAGATATGCGGCCTGGTAGGTGAGCTCTGGCTGTCTCAGAAGGCAGTTTGTGTGCAGTATTAAATTATGGCTATATTTTCTTTTCATCTGTACAGGCTCCAGGACTCAGATGTAGTAATTAACTATGTGTGTAGAAATTCTCTGCTATGTTTCTTTAGTCTGATAGAGCCTCTATTTCATAAGCCTAAGTTATTCTGTGGTTCCCTTTTCAATTTGGTTTATCTGTAATGTTGGTGGGCAGTAATTTCTATATGAAAAATGTTGTAAATATAGTAGATACTCAAAAGTGTTACCTGCCTGTTGTTGGCATATAACTAATGAGATCTTTAGTTATTATTCTATCTGTCTTTTTCAATTACTTTCTGTATGTTTTTCATTTTTCCACGGGACACCCCCAAATTAAATAAGTAATTCTTAAACTTATACATAGGAATAAATAAATGTCAGTTTCCTAGTCTCTAGCTTTAGAGTACCTGAGTTAGTAGAAATGAGGTGGAACCTAGAAATCTGTATGTTTAGCAAGTTCTCCAAATGATTCTGAGATGGGCAGTCAAGGATTCACACTTAGAAAAACTATCTTAATTTGAAGACCTTTTGAAGTTTCTGGATATTTTATGTTACAATGAAAAATACCTGGGCTATTAAATATATTTTACAGATTACTTGAAGATCTTGGGTTGTCATGTAACACAGCCTGAGTGCAGACAGGTATAAGAACCTCCTACCGGCCAGGTGTGGTGGCTCACGCCTGTAATCCCAGCACTTTGGGAGGCCAAGGCGGGCAGATCACCAGGTCAGGAGAACGAGACCATCCTGGTTAACATGGTGAAACCCCGTCTCTACTAAAAATACAAAAAATTAGCCAGGCGTGGTGTTGGGCGCCTGTGGTCCCAGCTACCCGGGAGGCTGAGGCAGGAGAATGGCGTGAACCTGGGAGGCGGACCTTGCAGGGAGCCGAGATCGCGCCACTGCACTCCAGCCTGGGCGACACAAAGCGAGACACCGTCTCAAAAAAGAAAAAAAAAAAAAAAAAAAAAAAGACAAAAAATAAAATAAAATAAAATACTCCTACCTTGCAGTTAGACAGTGAGTACTCCCAGTCATTTTAGCCACAGGCAGGGCTGTCAAGAGATTAGAAATGGTAATTATTATTCCCTTGGTCTGAAGCAGTCTTTTTTTGCAGTTGAGTAGCTCTTAGAAAGAGGTAGAATTGTCACCATTCTTTGAAAATAACAAGAAACGAATGTGCTCTGTTTAACTTTTAGTGCCAAACTTCCATGGAAACTGAGAATCAAAGGGCAAGTGTATTGATTTAAGATACATAAAGATAGGAGATAACGATAAGCAATGATTCCTGAACTAAATCTCACTCTACTGCCATGTGTCTAAGTATGCTGTTCTAGTAAATTGGATTAAGTCCCTTTTAATATTCTTCATTAGTATCCAGTCATAAGTTACTAAGTTTCACATATTTGCTACTTCCAGTGTTAAATGGTATTTTCTTCAAATAGTTTTTTTCATATAAACTACCTGTATATGAAACAAGGTTCTGAGTTAATATGCCAGAAATTAGAATAATGCTTAGACTAAGTAATACTGAACACATTTTGTTTTCTAAACAGGGCACCTGTCTACAGTGTTTTGGGCTTCTAGAGCATCAAGGCTATTTAACAGAAATTCTATTTATTAGAATGGAACTTATAAATTCATCTCAGATAGATGAAAGTAAGCCTCATATTTTATCTGTTTGATGAAAATATGCCTCACATTTTGTTTGTATTTTGTCACAGAACCTTGGCATTTGTTTGGAAAAGTTTGCTCAACCAGTAATGTTAAATAAGTTCTAATTGCACTACTTCCAGTAATCACTGAAACTTGACTACATTTTCTTCATTAATACAACATTGTACCCCTTATCACATATGCTTTATTGTATCTCATATAATAGTTATTGATCTCTCCAACATTCTCTTCTCTAATTGTTGAGGCTATGTATTCTGATAGTCTTGTATTTTGCCTATGGTAGATACTTAAGTTGTGTTAAATGATTTGATTGGTGATTCAGGTTTTAAAGATTTGTATAGAAACTTCCTTTATCATGATTACAAATTCAGTCTAAAAGGAAGATTAACTAATATTTTGATTAACCAGAAATCCTCCAATAAGTGGGAACTAAGATTATGATATATAGTTATAAGTATCCAAAGAACTAGCTACCTGTAAATGGATTTTCAATTAAAGCTGAACTATGCCTGAGATATATGAGAATTAACTACGAGAAGAGATGAGGTCAGATTATTTCATTTTATTGGCAAATTCTATTTGATGAAAGAATCAATAATAGAAGTTAATAAATTATTTTTCATCTATTTTGTATTTTATATCTCATATTGCATATCTATTCAGTATGTCATTGTTTATTTGAAAATGACACTGTAGATAAAGTTTATTATCCATTTATATGATTGGTTATAAGAAAAGATCAATAAACCATCATCTTTAAACATTTATTAAGCAGCTTGATGCAAGAACAACAGTGCATAATACTATGATACAAAGAGGTGCCTTTCCACCAGATTTTTAGAATAGTAGTATTTTCAAACACTGTCAAAATATGCGTGATGATCTCATCTTCTCCATGTCCAAACTATTTTTCAAATGGCATCTTGCACAGAGAAACAACATGTATCCCAACTTACTCTTTGAAAGGTCTAACAAATGGTATTCCCTGAAAAAGCTTATAGCGAAGTTGGCTGAAAACAAAAGAAAACAACCCTATATGAAAATGTAAGCTAAAGTCCCATAGAATTGACCAAGATATGAGTGATCTCAAAATATCACATGCATGGCAAGGCTGACTTTGCTTAGCCTGACAGATCTCACTTTGAGAACTGGACTTTGTCCAGTGCCTTTCCAATTCTCCTTTGGTAAGTCAGCTTTCTACAGTTCCTTTCTGTGTGCACAGTGGTTCTGCCCTGTTTGTAATTGGGCTGTAGCAGGCACTTAATAAAGCATCCCTCCTGCTGTGTTTGAGCCTATCAGCCTGCAGTTGTTTAGGTATTCCATAATCATCCATCTCCCAGTATATCTTACCCAGAAGAGTTATGCTGCAATATGTGTTGTTTCAAAGTGAGTAGATTGGCTGCCCTCCAGGATCTCATTGTCAGTGATGCCACCATACCACTTAATTAAATAGGACTTCCAAAAGAAGCTTCTTTGGAAACCATTTATAAAGTCCTGAGCCACATGAGCTCTCACCACTCTCTATACAATGACAGATCCATAGACTTGCAGTTTCATTTAGTGTTTGGGGCAAATTGAGCTATGCATCTCCCTCCAACTGATCAAAAGACACCATGATACATCTGACCCCTCTGGCTGACTGATTCCTATACATTCACTAAATATTAGTAAGTGTGTTTTCAGTTTTTATCAGACATGTGCTATATGTTTGGGATATACATTTAAATATAATTAAAGTTTGTGCCTCAATGACCACATCATCTTGTAATTAGGGTAAATATCATATATACAGTAATAGAGGTTTGTAAAGTATATTTTGGAATTAAAGAGGAGGAAGGAGTTACACCTAACACATAGAGCAAGAAGAAAAGTGAAGCAAAGATGAAACAAGCACTTAGAGGGTGGGCAGTGTGAAAGGGATTGGTGGAAGGGGCCATTTCCATCGAGAGTAACTCTAAGAAAGGATATGTGTACCTGGTGAAAGTTTAGTATAGCAGTTCAATTAGAAGCATGGCTTAGTTCTTCCAGACCATGGCTTATCTCAATCCATTTATTATCAATAACTCAATTCAATAAATATATACATGAACAAAAATGTCCTAAGAAAGTAAATAATTAATCTGGTATACACAACTAGTTAGTTACATCTTTAGGCCTAGGATGCAGATTTCCTAATTGCATGTCAAAGTGAAGTGTGGTTATTAAAAAGAGGGAAGGGGAGGAAATCCTAGGGTTAGAATACTTTGAATAATGTAAGGCCTCTCCTCAGCATCTGCAGAGACCTTTTTAATACATAATACATAGAATTGGGATTATCATGTGATTTCTCACATACCAACACTGGCATACTAAGCATTTGTGATGACTGCGTCTTCCAAATTATGGTGAGTTGAGAAAAGTAATAAAACCAATTTCATCTTTTGTCATAAAAGTCATTATACATGCCAAATTAAATCTAATCTCAACATTTGAATATGAAACATATAAGATTTTTATATGAACTAAGCAAATAGTTAAAAATACCATGTAAGCAAGGAATAATTTTAATCTTAATTTGTTTCACCTCTCTGTGGTTAGACACATCTTTCATCTTCAGAATCACTCTTCTGTTTATTTTTCTGATAATATTCTCTTACACTCTCCTCCATCCCTTTATTTTGAGCCTGTGTGTGTCTTTGCATGTGAGATTGGTGTCCTGAATACAGCACACTGATGAGTCTTGACTTTTTATCCGATTTGCCAGTCTGTGTCTTTTAATTGGGGGCATTTAGGCCGTTTACGTTTAAGTTTAATAAATGTAAATTTAATGTTGTTATGTCTGAATTTGATCCTGTCATTATGATGCTAGCTGGTTATTTTGCCCGTTAGTTTATGCAGTTTCTTCATAGCATCAATGGGCTTTACAATTTGGTATGTTTTGGCAGTGGCTGATACCGGTTTTTCCTTTCCACATTTAGTGGTTCTTTCAGGAGCTCTTGTAAGGCAGGCCTGGTGGTGACACAGCCTCTCAACATTTGCTTTTCTGTAAAGGATTGTATTTCTCCTTTGCTTGTGAAGCCTAGTTTGCCTGGATATGAAATCTGGGTTGAAAATTCTTTTCTTTAAGAGTGTTGAATATTGGCCCCCACTCTCTTCTGGCTTGTGGGGTTTCCTCAGAGAGATCCACTGTCAGTCTAATGGGCTTCCATTTGTGGGTAACCCAACTTTTTTCTCTGGCTGCCGTAAACACTTTTTCCTTCATTTCAACCTTGGTGAATCTGACGATTATGTGTTTTGGGGTTGCTCTTCTTGAGATGTATCTTTGTGGTGGTCTCTGTATTTTCTGAATTTGAATGTTGGCCTGTCTTGCTAGGTTGGAGAAGTTCTCCTGGGTAACATCCTGAAGAGTGTTTTCCAACTTGGTTCCATTCTTCCCTTCACTTTCATGTACACCTATCAAATGTAGGTTTGGTCTTTTCACATAGTCTTATATTTCTTGGAGGCTTTGTTTATTCATTTTTATTCTTTTTTTCTCTAATCTTGTCTTCACACCTTATTTCATTAAGTTGTTCTTCAATCTCTAATATCCTTTCTTCCACTTGTTCGATTCAGCTATTGATACTTGTGTATGCTTCATGAAGTTCTTGTGCTGTGTTTTTCAGCTCCATCAGGTCGTTTATGTCCTTCTCTAAACTAGTTCTAGTTAGCAATTCCTCCAGTCTTTTTTCTAGATTCTTAGCTTCCTTGCATTGAGAACATACTCCTTTAGCTCGGAGGAGTTTGTTATTACCAACCTTCTGAAGCCTACTTCTGTCCATTTGTCAAGCTCATTCTCCATCCAGTTTTGTTTCCTTGCTGATAAGGAGTTGTGATCCTTTGGAGGAGAAGAGGCATTCTGGGTTTTGGAATTTTCAGCCTTTTTGTGCTGGTTTTTCCTTATCTTCTTGGATTTGTCTTCCTTTGGTCTTTGATGTTGGTGACCTTCTGATGGGTCACACAGAAAGTGTGGATGTCCTTTTTGTTAACGTTGATGCTATTCTTTTCTGTTTGTTAGTATTTTATTATTTATTTATTTGTTTATTTATTTATTTTCGTAACAGGCCCCTCTGCTGCAGGTCTGCAGGAGTTTGCTGGAGGTCCATTCCAGACCCTGTTTGCCTAGGTATCACCAGTAGAGGCTGCAGAACACCAAAGATTGCTTCCTGTTGCTTCCTCAGGAAACTTCATCCCAGAGAGGCACCTGCCAGATGCCAGCCAGAGCTCTGCTATATGAGGTGTCTGTTGACCCCTGCTGGGAGGTGTCTCCCCATCAGGAGGTACTCTGTCCCTTTGCAGAGCTTGAGCACTGTGCTGGGAGATCTGCTGCTCTCTTCAGAGTTGGCAAGCAGGAACGTTTAAGTTTGGTGAAGCCGTGCCCACAGCCACCCCTTCCCCCAGGTGCTCTGTCCCAGAGAGATGGGAGTTTTATCTATAAGCCCCTGACTGGAGCTGCTGCCTTTCTTTCAGAGATGCCCTGCCAGAGAGGAGGAATCTAGAGAGGCAATCTGGCTACACTGGCTTTGCTGAGCTGTGGTGGCCTCTGCCCAGTTTGAACTTCCAGGTTGCTGTGTTTACACTGTGAGGGGAGAAACACCTACTCAAGCCTTAGTAATATTGGACACCCCTCCCCATACCAAGCTGGAGCATCCCAGGTCGACTTCAGACTGCTGTGCTGGCAGCGAGAATTTCAAGCCAGTAGATCTTAGCTTGCTGGGCTCCGTAGGGGTGGGATCTGCTGAGCTAAACCACTTGCCTTCGAAGACTTTTCTAATACATAAATATGATTAAAATTCTTCAATACCCTCCTGTTTACCTCGAGACAAAAACCTGAATTTCTAAATTTAGCCCATTTATGTCGGAGATTGAAAATTTTTTTGTGTGTGAAAAATCAGACCTTGGCAATGACCTTGAGCAGCAGGCTATAAATAGCTCCTGTAAGCTTAACATTCCAATAATGGAAAACTAAGCATAATTAATCACAAGGACCTTCAAGTTTTATATCTCACCTAATATCCTTTTTCATTTTCATGTGTGCCATACATCCCAGACACATCACCTGCCAATTGGTATCAATTGGTATCTTCATACCAATTGAGCTACCTCCTGCTACCACTACTTTCACATACTTCTTCTCATTTGTTTCTCTCTCTACCTGCAATGCCCTTCTTCTCCTTCTTCAGCTAGGTAATTTTCAACCATCCTTCAAATCTCAGCTTCAGTGTCATCTTCCGTGGAAAGGCTTCCATGATTTAAGAGCTCTTCCCTGTTCTCCAGCAGCATGCGGTGCTCAGTTTTACCATAGGAGCATGGCTCCCTCTGTGTAATATTTTATCAGTCTATAAACTCTCTGAGGTCAGGGATTGATTTTATGCAGGTTTGTATGCTCAGGGAATGCAGGTTTGTAGCATTGTTGATTATGGAGAGTGTGTGTATGAAGGGGGTTAATGTTTAAATCTAGCCCCGAAGATGCATTGTGACTCTAGGTAATTAGAGGACCCCTTGAGGAATGAAATGTTTATTAACGTTTAAATGAGCAGGAATTTCTATGTTGAACAGTTCAGTAAAGTTTTGAATCTCTTCTGTATACCAGGCCCTGTACTCTTCCTTGGGGATACAAAGATGAATAAGTCAGCAGCTTACTGTCTAGTGGAAGGAAAGATGCTTATATAACGAAGACTAAAAGCCAGCATGATGAATGTTATAATAGTCATATACCTAAGGGTGATATGGAGGCAGAAAGGTGAGGCAATGCTTGTTTATAGCAGAAGGAGGATGGTTGGAGGAGTATTGTTAATAAAAACTATTGTTAATAAAAGAAGGGACACCTCAAATTAATATTGAAATATAACTAGAGACCAGTTAAAGAAGGGAAAAAATGAAAGGAACCATAAGAGGGAAGGCACTGGGCCGTATAGACATGCAGTGTGTTTAGGCTTAAGTATTTTAGTATTATTAGAGTATAAGATGATATTATGGGAATGGCTGGTACTTCCTGTTGCACAGTTTCTAGAGAATTGGTAGGAATCATGCCAGGGATAACTAAGTGGGACATGCTAAGAACCTTGGACTTAACATGTAAACAGTAGATAGCCATGAGAGGGTTGTACCGACAGAAGTGACAGTCATATTTGAACTCAGAGTGACCACTGGTCATGCAAAATGTATATACTGAGGTAGTAAGAAGGAGCTCAACAGAAGAGCACAAGAGAGACCAGTTAGAAGACTTGATATTGGATGCAAATAACAGAGTGAAAAGATTGCTTTTTGAAAATATTAGTTTGTGAAACCAGCAAAAATTGCAAATAAATTTCTAATTTGAAATTTTAGGTGAGAGATTTCCTTTTCATTTGGAGAAACTTTAACTTTGTAAAATCACGTAGCAAAAGGATAAGCCAGGGTGCAGTGGCTCACACCTGTAATCTCAGCACTTTGGGAGGCCGAAGTGGAAGCGACACTTAAGGCCAGGAATTCTAGATCAGCTTGAACTACATAGTGAGACACTATCTCTACAAAAAATTTAAAAATTAGCTTGTCATGTTGGTGTGCGCCTGTAGTCCCAGCTATTCAGGAGGCTGAGGCAGAAGGATCACTTGAGCCTAGGAGGGGTCCAAGGCTATAGTAAACTATGATCACACCACTGGATTCCAGCCTGTGTGAAAGAGTAAGACTTTGTCTCTAAAAAAAAATTAAAATATAAAAAAATGGGTACTAAACATCCACTAGTAAGCATGGGTATAGTTATGTTCTAAGATAGAATTTAAGCCTCAAGAAAAAAGCATTGTGTAAATCAGTTATGAGGCATTTACAACACATTGCAGCCGTACAGTCAGTTCACTCAGAACTGACACTCATCTGGGGCCCTTAATTAGATGCATCTGACATGGGTTTATTTTATAAATGACAACGTGTGCCTCTCTGCTAAATGGTCCTAAGAAGTGGTGCAGGAGTCTCTCTGTTGTGGCATTAAGTACAATGTACACTTTGCAGTCTTTTAGGTCCACACTGGTTTAATGAAAAGTGTAAATTATTTTTAAAAGGTTGAATATGTGATATATTAAATATGAATATATAAATATATAAACATATACAAAATATATACATTTATTTCAAGCTAACAAGGAATCAGTGGCAAAGGTTTTACATCTCAAAACATTTTAAATATCTTTAAAGGTAAGAAATTGCTATAACAGGGAGGTGGAGCAAGATGGCTGAATAGGAACAGCTCCAGTCTCCAACTCCCAGCGCCAGCGACACAGAAGACCGGTGATTGCTGCATTTTCAACTGAGGTACTGGGTTCATCTCATTAGGGAGTGCTGGACAGTCGGTGCTGGTCAGCCGCTGCAGCCCGTCCAGCAAGAGCTGAAGCAGGGCAAGGCATCGCCTCACCTAGGAAGTGCAAGGGGGAAGGGAATCCCTTTTCCTAGCCAGGGGAACTGAGACACACAACACCTGGAAAATCAGGTAACTCCCACGCCAATACTGCGCTTTAAGCAAACAGGCACACCAGGAGATTATATCCCACACCTGGCTGGGAGGGTCCCACACCCACGGAGCCTCCCTCATTGCTAGCACAGCAGTCTGCGATCTAACTGCAAGGCAGCAGCGAGGCTGGGGGAGGGGCGCCCGCCATTGCTGAGGCTTAAGTAGGTAAACAAAGCCGCTGGGAAGCTCGAACTGGGTGGAGCTCACAGCAGCTCAAGGAAGCCTGCCTGTCTCTGTAGACTCCACCTCTGGGGACAGGGCACAGCTAAACAACAACAACAACAACAACAACAAAAGCAGCAGAAACCTCTGCAGATGCAAACGACTCTGTCTGACAGCTTTGAAGAGAGCAATGGATCTCCCAACACGGAGGTTGCGATCTGAGAAGGGACAGACTGCCTGCTCAAGTGGGTCCCTGACCCCTGAGTAGCCTAACTGGGAGACATCCCCCACTAGGGGCAGACTGACACCCCACATCTCACACAGTGGAGTACACCCCTGAGAGGAAGCTTCCAAAGTAAGAATCAGACAGGTACACTCGCTGTTCAGCAATATTCTATCTTCTGCAGCCTCTGCTGCTGATACCCAGGCAAACAGGGTCTGGAGTGGACCTCAAGCCATCTCCGTCAGACCTACAGCTGAGGGTCCTGACTGTTAGAAGGAAAACTATCAAACAGGAAGGACACCTACACCAAAACTCCATCAGTACATCACCATCATCAAAGACCAGAGGCAGATAAAACCACAAAGATGGGGAAGAAGCAGGGCAGAAAAGCTAGAAATTCAAAAAATAAGAGCACATCTCCCCCTGCAAAGGAGTGCAGCTCATCGCCAGCAACGGATCAAAGCTGGACGGAGAATGACTTTGACGAGATGAGAGAAGAAGGCTTCAGTCCATCAAACTTCTCAGAGCTAAAGGAGGAATTACGTACCCAGCGCAAAGAAACTAAAAATCTTGAAAAAAGAGTGGAAGACTTGATAGCTAGAATAATTAATGCAGAGAAGGTCATAAATGAAATGACAGAGATGAAAACCATGACACGAGAAATACGTGACAAATGCACAAGCTTCAGTAACTGACTCGATCAACTGGAAGAAAGAGTATCAGTGATTGAGGATCAAAGGAATGAAATGAAGTGAGAAGAGAAACCAAAAGAAAAAAGAAGAAAAAGAAATGAACAAAGCCTGCAAGAAGTATGGAATTATGTAAAAAGACCAAATCTACATCTGATTGGGGTGCCAGAAAGTGAGGGGGACAATGGAACCAAGTTGGGAAACACTCCTCAGGATATCATCCAGGAGAACTTCCCCAATCTAGTAGGGCAGGCCAACATTCAAATTCAGGAAATACAGAGAACGCCACAAAGATACTCCTCCAGAAGAGCAACTCCAAGACACATAATTGCCAGATTCACCAAAGTTAAAATGAAGGAAAAAATCTTAAGGGCAGCCAGAGAGAAAGGTCGGGTTACCCACAAAGGGAAGCCCATCAGACTAACAGCAGACCTCTCGGCAGAAACTCTACAAGCCAGAAGAGAGTGGGGGCCAATATTCAACATTCTTAAAGAAGAGAATTTTCAACCCAGAATTTCATATCCAGCCAAACTAAGTTTCATAAGTGAAGGAGAAATAAAATCCTTTACAGATAAGCAAATGCTTAGAGATTTTGTCACCACCAGGCCTGCCTTACAAGAGACCCTGAAGGAAGCACTAAACATGGAAAGGAACAACAGGTACCAGCCATTGCAAAAACATGCCAAAATGTAAAGACCATCGAGGCTAGGAAAAACTGCACCAACAAATGAGCAAAATAACCAGTTGATATCATAATGGCAGGATCAAGTTCACACATAACAATATTAACCTTAAAAGTACATGGACTAAATGCTCCAATTAAAAGACACAGACTGGCAAACTGGATA
>NC_045448.1:49786485-49809994 GCF_002776525.5 Piliocolobus tephrosceles | reverse complement strand
TATCCAGTTTGCCAGTCTGTGTCTTTTAATTGGAGCATTTAGTCCATTGACATTTAAGGTTAATATTGTTATGTGTGAACTTGATCCTGCCATTCTGATATTAACTGGTTATTTTGCTCATTAGTTGATGCAGTTTCTTCCTAGCCTCGGTGGTCTTTACATTTTGGCATGTTTTTGCAATGGCTGGTACCTGTTGTTCCTTTCCATGTTTAGGGCTTCCTTCAGGGTCTCTTGTAAGGCAGGCCTGGTGGTGACAAAATCTCTAAGCATTTGCTTATCTGTAAAGAATTTTATTTCTCCTTCACTTATGAAACTTAGTTTGGCTGAATATGAAATTCTGGGTTTAAAATTCTTTTCTTTAAGAATGTTGAATATTGGCCCCCACTCTCTTCTGGCTTGTAGAGTTTCTGCCGAGAGATCTGCTGTCAGTCTGATGGGCTTCCCTTTGTGGGTAACCCGACCTTTCTCTCTGGCTGCCCTTAAGATTTTTTCCTTCATTTCAACTTTGGTGAATCTGGCAATTATGTGTCTTGGAGTTGCTCTTCTGGAGGAGTATCTTTGTGGCGTTCTCTGTATTTCCTGAATTTGAATGTTGGCCTGCCCTGCTAGGTTGGGGAAGTTCTCCTGGATGATATCCTGTAGAGTGTTTTCCAATTTGGTTCCATTTTCCCCCTCACTTTCAGGCACCCCAATCAGACGTAGATTTGGTCTTTTTACATAATCCCATACTTCTTGCAGGCTTTGTTCATTTCTTTTTCTTCTTTTTTCTTTTGGTTTCTCTTCTCACTTCATTTCATTCATTTGATCCTCCATCACTGATACTCTTTCTTCCAGTTGATCGAGTCGGTTACTGAAGCTTGTACATTTGTCACGTATTTCTCGTGTCATGGTTTTCATCTCTGTCATTTCGTTTATGACCTTCTCTGCATTAATTAGTCTAGCTGTCAATTCTTCCACTCTTTTTTCAAGATTTTTAGTTTCTTTGCGCTGGGTACGTAATTCCTCCTTTAGCTCTGAGAGGTTTGATGGACTGAAGCCTTCTTCTCTCATCTCATCAAAATCATTCTCCAACCAGCTTTGATCCATTGCTGGCGATGGGCTGTGCTCCTTTGCAGGAGGAGATTCGCTCTTATTTTTTGAATTTCCAGCTTTTCTGCCCTGCTTTTTCCCCATCTTTGTGGTTTTATCTGTCTCTGGTCTTTGATGATAGTGATGTACTGATGGGGTTTTGGTATAGGTGACCTTCCTGTTTGATAGTTTTCCTTCTGACAGTCAGGACCCTCAGCTATAGGTCTGTTGGAGATTGCTTGAGGTCCACTCCAGACCCTGTTTGCCTGGGTATCAGCAGCAGAGGTTGCAGAAGACAGAATATTGCTGAACAGCGAGTGCACCTGTCTGATTCTTACTTTGGAAGCTTCCTCTCAAGGGTGTACTCCACCCTGTGAGGTGTGGGGTGTCAGACTGCCCCTAGTGGGGGATGTCTCCCAGTTAGGCTACTTAGGGGTTAGGGACCCACTTGAGCAGGCAGACTGCCCCTTCTCAGATCTCAACCTCCGTGTTGGGAGATCCACTGGTCTCTTCATAGCTGTCAGACAGAGTCGTTCACGTTTGCACAGGCTTCTGCTCCTTTAGCTGAGCCCTGTCCCCAGAGGCGCAGTCTACAGAGACAGGCAGGTTTCCTTGAGCTGCTGTGAGCTCCACCCAGTTCGAGCTTCCCAGTGGCTTTATTTACCTACTTAAGCCTCAGCGATGGCGGGCGCCCCTCCCCCAGCCTCGCTGCTGCCTTGCGGTTAGATTGCCGCAGACTGCTGTGTTAGCAAGGAGGGAGGCTCCGTGGGCGTGGGACCCTCCCGGCCAGGTGTGGGATATATTCTCCGGTGTGCCGGTGTTATAGCACAGTATTGGGGTGGGAGTTACCCGATTTTCCAGGTGTTGTGTGTCTCAGTTCCCCTGGCTAGGAAAAGGGACTCCCTTCCCCCTCGCGCTTCCCAGGTGAGGCAATGCCTCACCCTGCTTCAGCTCTCGCTGGTCAGGCTGCAGCAGCTGACCCGCACGGATTGTCCAGCACTCCCGAGTGAGACGACCCCAGTACCTCAGTTGAAAATGCAGAAATCACCGGTCTTCTGTGTTGCTCGCGCTGGGAGATGGAGACTGGAGCTGTTCCTATTCGGCCATCTTGCTCCGCCCCTGACAAATGCCCTTTTCTATTTCCAGATACAATTCAGAGTATTACACTTTATGTAATCATCATGTGTCCTCAGTCTGTGACAGCATCTCAGTCTTTCCTATTTTTCTTGATGTAGACCATATTAAGGCATGGCCAGGTATTTTCTAGAATGTTCCTCGATTTGGGTCTGTTTGATGTGTCTCTTATGATCAGACAGAAGTTGTAGGTTTGGAGTAGGAAGACCTCAGAGGTGATATACCCATCCATTCCATCTCATCCTATCGGAAGATAGCAACATGACATCACTGGTGATATTAACTGTAATTAACTTAGTTCAGGTTTAAATAATCACTGTAAAGTGATGATTTTTCTTTCCATGCTCTTTCTTTGGGAGGAGTTACCAAATGCAGCCCACAACCGATGTGATGGAAGTAATGCTGCACTTCTTAGAGGAAGAGATATCTACATAATGTATTTGGAATTCTTCTCTAAGGGAGATTTGTCCCTTTGCCTACATCTTTAGTTACTCAAGCATTTATATTAATATTGACCCATGGATATTGTCTTCTCTGGTCTGATAAAACAAAACACCATAACTAGATGGCTTATAAACAGCAAATATTTGTTTCTCACAGTTTGGGAGCCTGGGAAGTCCAAGGTGAGGACTTGCAAATTTGCCGCCTGGTGAAGGCTCATGTCCTGGTTCATAGATGGCAGCTGCCTTTTTGTTGTGTCCTCACATGCTGAAAGGCAGTGAGAGCTTTCTCTGGAGTCTTTTTAAGAAGGGCACTAATCTCATTCATGAGGGCTGCACTCTCATCACCTAATCACCTTCCAAAGTCCCCACCTCTAGTAATACCATGACATTGAGTAGTAGGTTTTAATATAGGAATTTGAATAAGGACACAAACATTCAATCTGTAGAAAATATTTATTTTATATTTGGAGTTATCATCCAATACTATGCTATTCATTATGTTGCTCAAACTGATCCACGTTTGGCCACTGGAAATTCTTTCAGACTGGCTCCTGTTCCCTTTGGCATGCCCACTTGTTATACTTTTGAACATTTTCTTATTTTCTGGCCACACAGGGTGCTCCAAGTTTATCCTGTGTAATACCCTTCTCAATCGTAGAATTAGCATTGTTCCAGGGAGGCTTGCTTCCTCAGAGAAAAATCTTGTTGGAGAATGATTATTTAGCAATCAAGATCTGGACTATACTGCTTTTTAGAAATATTTTGTTTTCTCATTTTTTATCTTGTATTCTTAGATTAGACCACAGAAGTAATCCTTTCTTGTCATTTTTGTCTAAAGAGCAATTTTGTGGCTTGGGGAGTTTTTCAGAAATATGAATTCCTGGTTCCCACTGCTGGGAACTGTGACTCAGTAACTAGGCACTCAACTGGTGTTTCTGATGTTGGTGTTGCAATAAACTCCTGTAATTTTGCAATATACTCATGTAATTTTGTTCTGAAAAATAATTACGAATTACAGCATATGTGATGAATTCCCTTAAATTCATAGTGGGACCAAATGAAACCCAGAGAATTAGCACATGGCCAAAGACACAGAGCAAAGGAAGCTATTTCTTTACTCCTAGTAAATCAGTTATTTTCCATACTTACACTCCCAGTGTATGTTTACTCGTACCCTTTAAGTCAATGATTCTCAACCCTGGTTCTTTCAGGAAAGCTTTAAAAATCCCTACGTCCAGACCTCAGTTTCAGAAATTCTGATTTAAATGGTATAAGGTGGCACTTTGCTTCTAGGTTTTAAAGCGTTACAGATGATATAATGAACAGCCAGGATTGAGAACTCTTGCTTTCAGTAAACAAATTCAGTCTCATCTGGGTACAGATATTGTGTATTATGTTTTTTCTAACATTTCTGAGTAACATTTAACTTACGTTGTATCACTTGACAGCTCAGGTTTATCAATTTAATTTGACAAACATGTATAACATTTACTTTGTGTTTAGTGTGGTGCTAGATTCTCTGGGGAGAGAGAGATTAGGGACATGAATCAGTTATAGTCCCTTCCATCCAAGAGCTTAAACTATAATAGAATAGCATTGGTATGGATCCAAAGTAGTAGAATATCAAGTGGAGACAGGTGAGTGGATAGGAGCATAAAGTGCCAGGATGGGAAATGGGGGCCCCAGGGATGTAGACATGTTGAGTTTAAATACATAATTTTGTTCCCTGGCTGAAGGAAGTGGTGCCTTTCTTAGGAGTCTTTATTATCCTCTGTGGGTGGCCTTTAACAAAGCTGTAGCTTTTCAGGAAATCCAGAAGTCATATTATTTTGTCTTAAAAGTCCATTAGTATCACATGTTAGCTAACACAGTTGTCACCTAGGTCTTGATTAAGCTTTCTCAAGCAAGAGACTAAGCAAACCATGTTAACAATGAATCCAGCTATAAGAAAACTGATGTTATTTTTAGACATCTTGACTGAAAATTGCTTTGTCCCATCACTGGGCAATGCTTATATTACTGTTTTTACTGCTGGTAAATTAGATGTTGTAGAAATTATGCATAACTGCACCATTTTTAATATTTGCTAGTGTAATCATTTCTGTAATTATGATACAGAAGCAACTACTGCAAGCTGTTCCATGGATGGCTATTTTACTGAGTTCTAATGACGGTATCTACTGAAAACTCTATCCACAAAGGCCCTGCTAGCAAGTGCCTCCCTGGTGATGTGAGGCAGATAAGCTTTATCAGGTGCTGTTAATGAGCTTGATTTATGATGTTGGTGGCTCAATCTGACGCATTACTTTGAGCTTTAGGCATTTAGATTCCAGCTTTTGTTATGTCCTCCCCCATCCCTTGGGGAAAGAACAAAACCTGTTAGAATTTGAAAACAGTGGGCATTTGTAAAGTGATGTTGTTGCCATGCCACATTTTCTTGTAAAAACTGTGTCCTAAGTGCAATGTCAAGTCGTGTAATACATACCAAGAACAAGATGCGTGAAGCTGTTAATTGAATACAGGCTAATTATTAATCAGGGAATGGCTTTCATATTAGCTCTGGGAGTTGCCTCAAACACTACAATTAATGGGTCCATTACCAGTTTTCACAAAGTGAGGTGATGCCCTAGCAGCTGTTGTTTCTCTGGTTGAGCTTGTGGCTATCATCCATTCCTATTCTGCCTGATTCATACTGTTTCCAAAAAATAAATGTGTGCACAGTGTGTAAGCACACCCTTCCCAGTTAAGCCAAACAAGCTATAGACATAAATAAAGAGAGCAGTGACCCCCAGCACTGTGATTTGTGTGGTTTCTAGGAGAGATTTCATCTTTCCTTGTCCTTCCACCACCAGCCCCAGTATCCTGGTGCCTGGGGTCCTGCCATTTGAGCTTTTGGGAAAAATTATACTCTTTCCATGTTTGTGTTATAAAATGTAAATATCAAGAGAGACCAACACATTAAGTCCTCATAGGTTTATATAATTGCATTGTCCTCGATGGATTGTGTCAACTTGTCCAAAATGGAATGTGCTGCCTCCCGCTGTAATGAATTCCTGTGCCCTGCAGTATCAGAGAGGCTAGCAGGTGTTAGCAGGGATTCAAGCCTTGAATAGGTATTAGACGACTAAATGGTGTACACATGTCTTACAACTCTGAGTTTTTTCCATTTTTACTGAGGTGTAATTGACAAATTAAAATTGTATATATTTAAGATGTACACATAATGATTTGGTATGCATCTGCATTGTGAAATAATTACCACAGTTAAGTGAATTAACATCATCTCACATAGTTCTCTTTTTTGTGCAAAGAACAGATCTAATTTCTTAGCAAAGTTCAAGTACACAATACACTTTTATTAACTCTAGTCATCATTCCACAAGGCAAGGACCTCTCTGGACCATTTTCCTTACCTATAAAATATACAGCTAGGATTTCTCTATTCTCTTCAAGCTTCATAATTCAACCCTTATTGTATGAGAGAACAGGGTGAGCCAATATGTAGAAAAAAACACCAAAACCCAAGGAAAGAGAAAGAGGATCTTTGTAGAAATGCTTTAATCTCTTCATAAAGGAAACATTGGTATGTCTTTCCTTTGGTGGGCAGTAATTCATCCACAGCTATTAGAGCATGGTTGGCTATAGAATACTCTGAACTCAAAGGACATTTCCAAAAGTATCTGATCAGTTGATCTGTGTCTTGGGAACAATTTGTACAACCTTACCTGTTTGGTAGGCTTGGAGAGTGTCATGCTATATGGTTGAGAACATCTAAAAGTACTTTGGATTAGACAGAATCAGTTCTGGTCACAGGGCAGTCACCTCCTAACAAGTCCTATTGAAGTTTGTCAAACTTTTGAAACTGTCATCTACCCTTCTTGCTGCCTCCTTTTTGCTTTCTGATTCCTCTTTTATCATATTCTGAACAGTGACCTATAACCCTGTTTCTGATCTTTTCTGCTGTTTTCTCCACCTAATTTCCTATTTCCCTCTCCTCCTCTGTGTCCTTCTCTATATCTCTTTGTATACAGCTCTCTGTTTAAGAATTAGATCATGGTACAAAAATAAAAGTGCATGGTAGTTTTTTTTAAATAACTACACGCATGAGATTCAACTGAAGAGATGGGGAAAAAAATTTTAAGTAGGACATCTTTTCTACCATTCTTCCAGTAGAACACCTTGACATCTTTTTGCTTTTCCCTGCACATGCAATCTTTCTTCCTCTTTTTTCAGCTTTGTGAAATGCTGATGAAGATATCGACCCAACTGTAAGCAGAGATAATTGGGGAAATTCATTTTAGCATTTACCTTCTAATTCTCATTTGTGATAGAGTGTATTGAGAAAAAGCATTCTTCTAGCCTTCTTGAATTTGTATCACTAATCAGTTTTCTCTCTGCCTATCCATAACAAAAATTAAAAATGTTTTATGAGTTAGATCACTTTAGTAATGACATAATTCAAACACTGTCACCTAGGTAATGGAATAACTACCATAGCAACAGAGCCTTTATCATGCAGTAGTTATAAAATTTTGACAGATGGAAAAGACTGATTGAAGATTTAAAGCAGGACATAAATGTAACATATATTAGTGGCCAAAGTCATAGTAATATCTTACAAATTTCTATCTTTTGTATAGATTAAATTGACTGTGAGATGTTTATATTGTTATTTATTTCCAAAGTTAATTTCGCTTTTGAATAAATAGAAATTCTTTCTTTGTGATTTCTTTTTTTTTCCATTTTTTAAAAATTTTTTATTTTTTATTATACTTTAAGTTCTGGGGTACATGTGCACAACATGCAAGTTTGTTACATATGTATATATGTACCATGTTGGTGTACTGCACCCATTAACTTGTCATTTACATTTGGTATGTCTCCTAAGCTATCCCTCCCCACTCTCCCCACCCCACAACAGGCCCCAGTGTATGATGTTCCCCTTCCCATGTCCAAGTGTTCTCATTGTTCAATTCCCACTTATGAGTGAGAACATGCAGTGTATGGTTTTCTGTTCTTGCGATAGTTTGCTGAGAATGATGGTTTCCAGCTGCATCCATGTCCCTACAAAGGACACAAACTCATCCTTTTTTTGGGCTGCATAGTATTCCATGGTGTACATGTGCCACATTTTCTTAATCTGGTCTGTCATTGATGGACATTTGGGTTGGTTCCAAGTTTTTACTATTGTGTATAGTGCCACAGTAAACATATGTGTGCATGTGTCTTTATAGCAGCATGATTTATAATGCTTTGGGTATATACTCTGTAATGGAATGACTGAGTCAAGTGGTATTTCTAGTTCCAGATCCTTGGGAAATCACCACACTGTCTTCCACAATGGTTGAACTAGTTTACAGTCCCACCAACAGTGTAAAAGTGTTCCTATTTCTCCACATCCTCTCCAGCACTTGTTGTTTCCTGACTTTTTAATGATCGCCATTCTAACTGGTGTGAGATGGTATCTCATTGTGGTTTTGATTGCATTTCTCTGATGGCCAGTGATGGTGAGCATTTTTTCATGTGTCTGTTGGCTGCATAAATGTCTTCTTTTGAGAAGTGTCTATTTATATCCCTTGTCCACTTTTTGATGGAGTTGTTTTTTTCTTGTAAATTTGTTTGAGTTCTTTGTAGGTTCTGGATATTAGCCCTTTGTCAGATGAGTAGATTGCAAAAATGTTCTCCCATTCTGTAGGTTGCCTGTTCACTCTGATGGTAGTTTCTTTTGCTGTGCAGAAGCTCTTTAGTTTAATTAGATCCCATTTGTCAATTTCAGCTTTTGTTGCCATTGCTTTTGGTGTTTTAGACATGAAGTCCTTGCCCATGCCTATGTCCGGAATGGTACTACCTAGGTTTTCTTCTAGGGTTTTTATGGTTTTAGGCCTAACATTTAAGTCTCTAATCCATCTTGAATTAATTTTTGTATAAGGTGTAAGGAAGGGATTCAGTTTCAGCTATCTAGTTATGGCTAGTGAGTTTTTCCAGCACCATTTATTAAATAGGGAATCCTTTCCTAATTTTGTTGTTTTTGTCAGGTTTGTCAAAGATTAGATGGCTGTAGATGTGTGGTATTATGTCTGAGGGCTCTGTTCTGTTCCATTGGTCTATATCTCTCTTTTGGTACCAGTGCCATGCTGTTTTGGTTATTGTAGCCTTGTAGTATAGTTTGAAGTCAGGTAGTGTGATGCTTCCAGCTTTGTTCTTTGGCTTAGGACTGTCTTGGCGATGTGGGCTCTTTTTTGTTTACATATGAACTTTAAAGTAGTTTTTTCAATTCTGTGAAGAAAGTCATTGGTAGCTTAATGGGGATGGCATTGAATCTATAAATTACCTTGAACAATATGGCCATTTTCACGATATTGATTCTTCCTATCCATGAGCATGGAATATCCTTCCATTTGTTTGCGTCCTCTTTTATTTCATTGAGCAGTGGTTTGTAGTTCTCCTTGAAGAGGTCCTTCACATCCCTTGTAAGTTGGACTGCTAGGTATTTTATTCTCTTTGAAGCAATTGTGAATGGGAGTTCACTCATGATTTGGCTCTCTGTTTATCTGTTATTGGTGTATAAGAATGCTTGTGATTTTTGCACATTGATTTTGTGTCCTGAAACAATGTTGAACCAGCCTTGCCTCCCAGGGATGAAGTCCACTTGGTTGTGGTGGATAAGCTTTGTGATATGTTGCTGGATTCGGTTTGCCAGTATTTTATTGAGGATTTTTGCATCGATGTTCATCTGGGATATTGGTCTAAAATTCTCTTTTTTTGTTGTGTCTGTGCCAGGCTTTGGTATCAGGATAATGTTGGCCTCATACAATGAGTTAGGGAGGATTCCCTCTTTTTCTATTGATTGGAATAAGTTCAGAAGGAATGGTACTAGCTCCTCCTCGTACCTCTGGTAGAATTTGGCTGTGAATCCTTCTGGTCCTGGACTTTTTTTGGTTGGAAGGCTATTAATTATTGTCTCAATTTCAGAACTTGTTATTGTTTTATTCAGGGATTCAACTTCTTCCTGGTTTACTCTTGGAGAGTGCATGTGTCCAGGAATTTGTCCATTTCTTGTAGGTTTTCTAATTTATTTGCATAGAGGTGTTTATAGCATTCTCTGATGGTAGTTTGTATTTCTGTGGGGTCAGTGGTGATATCCCCTTTATCATTTTGTATTGTTATTTGATTCTTCTCTCTTTTATTCTTTATTAGTCTTGCTAGTGGTCTATCAATTTTGTTGATGTTTTCAAAAAAACCAACTCCTGGATTCATTGGTTTTTTGAAGGGTTTTTTTGTGTCTCTATCTCCTTCAGTTCTTCTCTGATCTTAGTTATTTCTTGCCTTCTGCTAGCTTTTGAATGTGTTTGCTCTTGCTTCTTTAGTTCTTTTAGTTGTGATGTTAGGGTGTAAATTTTAGATCTTTCCTGCTTTTTCTTTTGGGCATTTAGTGCTATAAATTTCCCTCTACACACCCCTTTAAATGTGTCCCAGAGATTCTGGTACATTTTGTCTTATTTCTCATAGGTTTCAAAGAACATCTTTATTTCTGCCTTCATTTCATTATGTACCCAGTAGTCATATAGGGGCAGGTTTTTCAGTTTCCATGTAGTTGAGTGGTTTTGATTGAGTTTCTTAATCCTGAGTTATAGTTTGACTGCACTGTGGTCTGAGAGACAGTTTGTTATAATTTCTGTTCTTTTACATTTGCTCAGGAGTGGTTTACCTCCAACTATGTGGTCACTTTTGGAATAAGTGTGATGTGGTGCTGAGTAGAATGTATATTCTGTTTATTTGGGGTGAGAGTTCTGTAGATATCTATTAGGTCTGCTTGGTGCAGAGTTGAGTTCAATTCCTGGATATCCTTGTTACCTTTCTGTCTCGTTGATCTGTCTAGTTTTGACAGTGGGGTGTTAAAGTCTCCCATTATTATTGTGTTGGAGTTGAAGTCTCTGTAAGTCTCTGAGGACTTGCTTTATGAATCTGGGTGCTCCTGTATTGGGTGCATATATATTTAGGATGGTTAGCTCTTCTTGTTGAATTGTTCCTTTTACCATTATATAATGGCTTTGTCTCTTTTGATCTTTGTTGGTTTAAAGTCTGTTTTATCAGAGACTAGGATTGCAACTCCTGTCTTCTTTTGTTTTCCATATGCTTGGTAGGTCTTCCTCCACCCCTTTATTTTGAGCCTATGTGTGTCTCTGCACATGAGATGGGCCTCCTGGATACAGCAAACTGATGGGTCTTGACTCTTTATCCAATTTGCCAGTCTGTGTCTTTTAATTGGACCATTTCATCCATTTGCATTTAAGGTTAATATTGTTATGTGTGAACTTGATCCTGTCATTATGATATTAGCTGGTTATTTTGCTTGTTAGTTGATGCAGTTTCTTCCTATCATCAATGGTCTTTACATTTTGGCATGTTTTTGCAGTGGCTGGTACTGGTCGTTCCTTTCCATGTTTAGTGCTTCCTTCAGGAGCTCTTGTATGGCAGGCCTGGTGGTGACAAAATCCCTAAGCATTTGCTTGTCTGTGAAGGATTTTATTTCTCCTTCACTTATGAAACTCAGTTTGGCTAGATATGAAATTCTGGATTGAAAATTCTTTCTTTAAGAATGTTGAATGTTGGCCCCCACTCTCTTCTGGCTTGTAGAGTTTCTGCCGAGAGATCTGCTGTTAGTCTGATGGGCTTCCCTTTGTGGGTAACCCGACCTTTCTCTCTGACTGCCCTTAACATTTTTTTCTACATTTCAACTTTGGTGAATCTGATAATTATGTATCTTGGAGTTGCTCTTCTCAAGCAGTATCTTTGTGGCGTTCTCTGTATTTCCTGAATTTGAATGTTGGCCTGCCTTGCTAGGTTGGGGAAGTTCTCTTGGATAATATCCTGCAGAGTGTTTTTCAACTTGGTTCCATTCTCCGCGTCACTTTCAGGTACACCAATCAGGTGTAGATTTGGTCTTTTCACATAGTCCCATATTTCTTGGAGGCTTTGTTCATTTCTTTTTACTCCTTTTTCTCTGAACATCTCTTATCACTTCATTTCATTCATTTGATCTTCAATCAATACGCTTTCTTCCAGTTGATGGAGTCGGTTACTGAAGCTTGTGCATTTTCCACGTAGTTCTCTTGTCATGGTTTTCATCTCTATCAGGTTGTTTGAGGACTTCTCTGCATTGGTTATTCTAGTTAGCCATCCATCAAATCTTTTTTCAAGGTTTTTAGTTTCTTTGCACTGGGTTCATAATTCCTCCTTTAGCTCAGAGAATGTTTATTGTCTGAAGTCTTCTTCTCTCAACTTGTCAAAGTCATTCTCCATCCAGCTTTGTTCTGTTGCTGGCGAGGAGCTGCATTCCTTTGGAGGGGGAGAGGCACTCTGATTTTTAGAATTTCCAGCTTTTCTGTACTGCTTTTTCCCCATCTTTGTGGTTTTATCTACCTTTGGTCTTTGATGATCGTGTCGTACGGATGGGGTTTTGGTGTGGATGTCCTTTCTGTTTGTTATTTTTCCTTCTAACAGTCAGGACCCTCAGATGCACGTCTGTTGGAATTTGCTTAAGGTCCACTCCAGACCGTTCGCCTGGGTATCAGCAGCGAAGGCTGCAGAAGAGTGAATGTTGCTGTCTGATGGTTTGCTGGAAGGTTTGTCTCAGAGGTGTACCCAGCTGTGTGAGGTGTGAGGTGTCAGTCTGCCCCTAATTGGGGATGTCTCCCAGTTAGGCTACTTGGGGGTCAGGGACCCAACGGGCAGACAGTCTGTCCATTCTTAGATCTCAAACTCCATGCTGGGAAAACCACTACTCTCTTCAAAGCTGTCAGACAGGGACATTTACATCTGCAGAGGTTTCTGCTGCCTTTTGTTTGGCTATGCCCTGTCCCCAGAGGTGGAGTCTACAGAGTCAGGCAGGCCTCCTTGAGCTACGGTGGGCTCCACCCAGTTAAGGCTTCCCAGCTTGTTTACCTACTGAAGCCTCTGCAATGGTGGGCACCCCTCCCCCAGCCTTGCTGCCACCTTGCAGTTAGATCTCAGACTGCTGTGCTAGCAATGAGGGAGGCTCTGTGGGCATGGGACCCTCTGAACCAGGCGCTGGATATAATCTCCTGGTGTGCTGTTTGCTAAGACCCTTAGTAAAGTGAGTATTAGGGTGGGAGTGACCTGATTTTCCACGTTTTGTGTGACATGGTTTCCCTTGGCTAGAAAAAGGAATTCCCTTCCCCCTTGTGCTACTCAGGTGAGGCGATGCCTTGTCCTGCTTCGGCTCTCGCTCGTTGGGCTGCACCCACTGTCCTGTACCCACTGTCCAATAAACCCCAGTGAGATGAACCCGGTACCTCAGTTGGAAATGCAGAAATCACCCGTCTTCTGTGTCACTCATGCTGGAAACTGGAGACTGGAACTGTTCCTATTTGGCCATCTTGGCGCGGAAGTGAGAAATTCTTATCTTTAAAAACCTGAGGTTAGATTATCACGTACAGAGATGTTAATAATACAATGTTTAAAAAATGATAAAATTTTAAGAGTATAGTAAAAAGAAGTCTGTTGTAGAATGGTTATTCTTATTAAATTGACCAGTTAAACATTTACAGTTCTTACAGCTATAACCTCTATCTGATAAAAACATTTAAAATATATTCTCCTTCATTTTTGACTTTATAATGTTTTCAATTGACTTAAATCTTGTGTTTCTGTCTGTGCATTTTGTGTGTGTGGGCTAGGGATGTCCGTATGTTTTTCTTCATCCATATAAAAGGTGAACTCAATGTGCATTTCCTTAGGTGACATATTAAATGAACAGTTTGAATTCATTACTTTGTTAAAGGAGATAAGAGTCAAAGTCATTTATGTACTTCTTATGCTTCTACCAAAAATAAAAACAAAACATAGATAATCACCTTAGTTTCTCATTCTCAAATCTCTCACCTCTGGGTTGCATTATTTAATAGGAGAAGTAGGCTCAGAAAATCGTATTTTATTGGCCCTGTCTACACTTCCACAAATAGAACAGTTTTCATGCTAAAGAAGTAGAGGGCCTGAGGGCATATATTTGAATTTTAAAAGTGTTTATTTAATAATAATGTCTTCCTTTGCCTTTCCAGGGAGTGCGAGTAGGTTTACTGATAGAATCATCCAGGCCAAAAAAATAATTTATGTTAATAAATAATATGAACTTGTTCACATATTCATTTAACAACAAATGGATTATCACAATATCAAATCAAAGTCTTGAAAAAAAGCATTAATATATATTAATTTGCCAATATTTATAAACAGCACTCATTCCTTTTTTTTTTTTTTTTTTTTTTTGTCTTCTCCAGCTAACTGAAACTGATGTAGCAACTTGAAGGTTGACCTTATTAAAACTTTTCATGATTTAAATCCAGAGAACACAAGTCTAATCTACACACCTCTTTTTTAAAATAAAATGATGATAAGATAAATTCCTTGGGTCGTAGTGAAAATCTGCTTTCTGCCTTTATGGCTCTTAGGACTGATACTATAACCATTCAGATCCATTATAATGTAATTGCTTTGTGGGATCATGTGAGGTGATGTGGGTTTGTGGGTGTGTGTATGCACATGCGTGCATGTGGGAGAGAGAGATGCTTTTTGGTTCTCTAACAATTTTTACAAATTGAATTATAACTTTTCTATCTGCTCATGCCAGAAAATTAAGTTTCATTTATTCAAAGAGGACAAAGCTCTCCCCAAAGAAGTCATGGACAGGTTGCATAAATTAGGCAGACCTCAAGAGATTACCTTTTGAAATAGAAGGGTCTTTTACTCAGTGTTGACCTTCATGCAATGCTACGTAAAGCACGGAGCATGGCATTTGAAGTAAGAGGAACGTATTTTAGTATTTGGACCACAACTTACTAATTAGAAGACCCTGCCTCTCAAGCCTCCAGTTCCTCATTATTAATGTTAGAAAATTAGAAGAATAGTACCTACTTCTTAGGATTGTTTGAAAATTACTTCATTTACAATGCATATAAAGTGTCTGAAACATGGAAGATGTTCAGTAAATGCTGAGTCCCTTCATCTATATTCATGCTAATTTTGCAGTCCAATGATTCTAGTTATGATTAGTGTTAGACTTGAGGTGAGTTAAAGGAGGAAATGATCAATTTAAAGCCCGTTTGAAATACTCATCTCCAGGGAAAAGGGAAACAATGGAGGGCTAATGAGCTAATATGTGTGGCAGCCCCTTGGTGAGATGTGCAAGTGAAATCCTCTCTAAGCTTATTTCGTAGATCAACACTGAGTGTAAGAATTGGTATCTTTTTTTTGTTTGTTTCAAGAAATCTTTCCTTAAATTTTTTGGAAAATAAAATAAAATTTTCCCAGTTGAAATTGCTAAGACGAAGCTTTGACAGAACCACTGCAAGTCCTGTTATTTGGGTCACATAAATCTACTGTGCCAGTAGATAGTTAAAACACATTACATTTAAAATGCAGTGAAATGATTCCAGACAACTGAGAATGTGTTGGTACGAGGATCTGTGCATTAAGCCATAATGTATCAGTCTGTTTTGGAAGTGAGGTCGTGATCATTAGGAAAACATCTATTTTTTCAGAAATAGAAAGCTAGTATACTAATTTTATTGAAAGTTTAGGGGGCTGCTGAATTCTACCTTGGACAAACTTATTTTGATGAATGAAAAGAAGCCATAAAACCTTTGACGTGAGATTGCATAACCCAGTTCTTTTGTAAATGAATTAAGTTGGTGTCTGAGAAGGTCGAATTACCGCAGATGTTGATAAAGTGGTAACCCATTAAACATATCTGGTATGGAGACACCAGTCTGATGGTACCAGATACCTTTAAAGGTGGCGTGAAGGGCAAAAAATTGGTTAAGAGTCAGTTTAAGTAGCAATTAATGCTCTATAGTTCTTCCTTAACAGTCACAGCAAGATGGCAATTCTTCTCCTACTGTGGCAGAAGAAAAGAATTTTTTCTGAAAACCCTGTTTTGGAGAGACCTCAAATCATGGAACACTGGGGAATAATAAACCAAACAATGCTAACATACGGATTTCATGAAGATCATGTAAAAGTCCCGACAACACATGATATTAAAGTGGGATTTTCTCTGCCCTAAACTTGACCACAGAGGGAAGACCCAAAAGGGTGAAATCCATAAATTCCAAGAGTCAAAAACAAGTTGAAATGTAACATAACAAAAACAAGGTAAACTTCTGAGTAATATGGAAATATGCCAAAATCTGGCCAGAATGTACCTGTAAGCAGTGTTTTCTTCTTATTTGTTATTTAGAGATGGAGTTTCACTCTTGTTGCCCAGGCTGGAGTGCAATGGCACTATCTTGGCTCACTGCAACCGCTGACTCCCGGGTTCAAGCGATTCTCCTGTCTCAGCCTCCCAAGTAGCTGGGATTACAGGCATATGCCACCAGGCCCAGCTAATTTTGCACTTTTAGTAGAAACGGGGTTTCTCTGTATTGGTCAGGCTGGTCTCAGACTCCCAACCTCGGGGGATCTACCCGCCTCGGCCTCCCAAAATGCTGGGATTACAGGCATGAGCCACCGTGCCCAGCCTTTTTATTTTTTATAAACAATTATTTGAGAGATAAAGGAGATGATAACATGATCTCAAATTAAGATTCCATTTCAGTTCTGTCTGAAGCTTTGGATGCTTAGACCAAATCCTATTTCTAATAGCTAGATGCTGAACTACCTAAGAAAAACTCTGAAATGCAGTGTGTTGAAGGCCAGTTTGTTTTCTGTAGCTCAACTTTTACCTTGAGAGTGCATAAAAGATTTGAAATGCCAAGAAGGAGTTTTATTTTCAGAGAAAATCTCTTTGCAACATTTCCCCCCTCCGGGAAAAGGAAAGGGACTGTTCAAAAATCAGCCTAAAATGCATGATAGGAGCTCCAGGAAAACTCCTGAGGGACTCTGGTCTATATTCACTGGACTTTTCAGGAAGCAGAGGCTGGTGCCAGAACCATGGCCTGGTCCTGAGTAGCAATAAAGAGACTTGCTTTGGAAAATAGATATACATTCTTAGATGATGAGTCAAAGGAGCCTGTTATGAGGACCTGATGAGGACCCAAGAGTAGAAAGAGGCTTGGGGGCCTTTTATAATTCTATTTGAGAGAACCTGATGATGAGACCCATAGGGAGGATTTGCATTGCCAGAAATTTAGGGTTAGAGGGAGCAAGAAAAAATGACCACTAGAAAAAATGCATTGCAGAATACGGTAAATATAAGTGCAGGTTCCCAGTGAGGGGATTTGCTTAGAAACCCAAAAGGTGTCCCCAAAATTTCTTTATGGAATTGTGCTCTATTGACTTCTGCTATTTCAAAATGACTGTGTCATTTATAATGAGTGATGAGACAATTCTAGCTTTTTAAAAATCTATAAACAGGCCTATCATCAGTCCCCTACCCAGTCAGAATAGTGCAGGATAACCTAAAAATATATAATTCCTTCAGAGACATTGCTTCAGATATGTTGAGATTCTGACACTTTGGGTACCTCAGTGAAATGCCCGAGCTTCTGCCTGGTAACTCTCCACTGAATTTCTCTGGTCAAAATTCCTAATCATGCACACAGTTTCCAATCAAACTTTCAATGCCTTGGTCTCGTTCTTAGATATGAAAGGCAGGTAAGAATTGCAGATATATTGGGAAACCATAAGCATAAAAGAAAAGCCAAAACAAGAAAAGTGAAAAAAATAAATGTAATCAATGTGATAGAAAGCTTTTAAAAAGAATTACAATTAATATCACCAGAGATGAGAGAAGATATTTTATACATGAAAAAAAAAAACAAAAAACAGGATGCTAAAATAAATGGACTATTACAGAAAAAGAAATAGTTCTTGTGAATTAAAATATATTAAAGAAATAATTTAATAGATGTTTAGACAATAGAGTTGAGTAAATTAAAAAATAGAACAAATACACAATGAATAAACAATAGCAAAAGAAAAAAAAAGAGGGAGATCAAAATCATATGACTTTTTCTGAAGATTCAACTTTGAAATGAAGAATAACACTTTCTGAAAGAGAAAAAGAAGAAAAAAACTGGAGTAAATTATAAAATGAATAAATCAGGGCCAGGTATAGTGGCTCACACCTGTAACTGATAACGCCAGCACTTTGGGAGGCCAAGGCAGGCAGATCACGAGGTTAGGAGTTCGAGACCAATCGGGCCAACATGGTGAAACCCCGTCTCTACTAAAAATACAAAAATTAAATTAGTTGGGCATGGTGGTGGATGCCTATAATCCCAGCTACATGGGAGGCTGAGGCAGGAGAATCATTTGAACCTGGGAGATGGAGGTTACAGTGAGCTAACATTGTGCTGTGGCACTCCTGGGTGACAGCATGAGACTACATCTCAAAAAAAAAAAAAATTAATTAATTAATTAATTAAAATATTTCTTAGAATCGAGGGAGTTGAGTTTCCAGATTGAAAGAGTCCTCTAAGTGTATAGATCATTAATAAAATAAAACAAAGATATAAAATTCTTATTGATACATCATCTTGAAATTTTAGAATTCTAATAAAAACAGGAGAGTTGATAAAATTAGGTCACAGAGGAAAAGAATTAAAATTTACATTGCCTTCGGAATTCTCAGTGGCCATAGCTAAATATAGAAGGTAAGAAAGCAATGCCTTCAAAAATTTGAGTAAAGTTATATCCAACTTAGAATTCTGTGCTTGACTTATTTGTCAACCAATTGTAAGATACAATGAGGATATTTTCTGACTTGTGATAGATATATTTTTTCTGCCCTGCATCCTAGAAATGATGCCCCAAAACTTAAAGAAAAAGATACAAAGAATAAACCAAGAGGATAAAATGATACAACGTAGAAACAAAAGCATTTGCTTTAATGCAAAAGAGAAGGGAAAGTAATTCCCAAGGTGAAGATAAAGGAGGAGCAAGGAGATCAGCTGTAGAGCAGACCCAGAGAGAACAGTCATATCAGATGGGAGCAGGAGGGTGGAAGACTCTGGAATGATTCCAAAGAAAGAAGTAGAATAACTGATATGTCACTTGTTTGGTCAGATTAGCAAGAGTTTTAATGCATTTTACCTCCCACAAATTGATACAACTGTTTTGAGAAGATAGGACAGGTGATGTGCACATTTGGTACTGGGGAGTTTGTTTAAGTTAAATAGAAATGTTGAAAATTGATGACTGAAGAAGGATCAGTATAAGTTCAATATTTACTTTATTTCAAAGTGATGGCTCCTAGATCATTGAGAAACACATTCCGAGGTTATAGAGGAGTTACATCTCAAAGGGGCAAGGAAAGAATTTCTAATGGCAAATTTTCTAAAGCAACTGCTCTAAGAAAAGGGAGGCCAGGGACCTATTGTCATAAATCAACCTGTTTAAACTCTAGTCAAACTATGGGTATCAGTAGGGTTGTGTTGGCCACTGAAAATAGAAAGAGGTAGAACTTCCTAATTATTTCAAGGCCAATATGAGACTGATACTAAAACATACAAGAACAGCACTAAAAAGGAAAATTATAGGCCAATATCACTAATGAATATTAATGCAAAATTATTAAATAAAATATCAGCTACTGAATGTAGGAATTGATTTGAAAATAACGTGTCATCTCTATGTTGGATTTATCTTGGGAATACAGAGTTGGCTTTAGTTATAAAACTCTGTTAATGCAATTCACCACATAAACAGATTAAAGGAGAAAATCCACATTCTCATCTCAGTAGTTGCTTTAAAAGCATCAAATAGAATTCAACACCAATACATATAAATAAACAAAAATAAAACAAAAACACTTAGGAAATTATGGAAATAGAGGAATTTTTCTTTTCTCATAAAGAGTATCCATAAATCCACAGTAATGTCAAATATTATACACATTTCTTTTAATATTAAAAATGGGACAAAGACACTTGCCATTACTACTTTTATTTCATAATGTACCAGATCTTTCTAGCATAGTAAAATATATATATATATATATGTATATGTATATAGATACAGATATAATTAAGAGGTTTATGACCTGAGATAAAAGAAACAAAGATGTCATGATTTGGACATGTTATTATTATTGCCTACATAGAAAGCCTAAGAGAATCTACAGGCAAATGATTAGCATCAATAAGAAGTCAACAAGGGATAGTCCATTTTCACACTGCTGTTAAAGACATCCTCGAGACTGGGAAGAAAAAGAGGTTTTATGGACTTACAGTTCCACATGACTGGGGAGGCCTCACAATCATGATGGAAGGCAAGGAGGAGCAAGTCACATCTTACATGGATGGCAGCAGGCAAGAGAGAGAGCTTTTGCAGAGAAACTCCCGTTTTTAAAATAATCAGATCCCATGAGACTTATTCACTATAATGAGAACTGCATGGGAAAGACCCATTCCCATGATTCAGTTGCCTCCCACCAGGTTCCTCCCACAACATGTGGGAATTCAAGATGAGATTTAGGTGGCGACACAGCCAAACCATATCAGCATGTATGATCCACATAAAAAAATAAATTGCATTTCTGTATACTAGCAACAACAGTAAATGTATTTTAAAATATATATCTATCATTGGTCTCAGCATTAAATATAAAAGAATCCTAAGATTAAGTATAAACAAAGATGTTCATAATTTTTATAAAGAAAATTTAAAACTTTATTGAAAAACATTAAAGATGACCTACATAAAAATAAATATGTTCATTAATAGTTTCAATATCATGGAGTTAGCAGTTCTCAATAAAATAATCTATATTTTCAATGAAAACTCAAAAAGTTCCTGTCAGGGATTTTAATGAAATTTGACAAGCTGATTCTGAAGTTAATATGGGAAAGCAAAATATAGAAAAAATTCTGAAGAAGAACAGAATAATTTGCTTTATAGTAAATCTCATAAACCTGTTTTTCTTTTTTTTGGAGACAGAGTCATGCTCCATCACCCAGGCTGGAATGCAGTGGCACAATCTCCACTCGCTGCAAGCTCCGCCTCCCGGGTTCATGCCATTCTCCTGCCTCAGCCTCCCATGTAGCTGGGACTACAGGTGCCCGCCACGGTGCCCGGCTAATTTTTGTACTTTTAGAGACCGGATTTCACTGTGTTAGCCAGGGTGGTCTTGATCTCCCGACCTCGTGATCTGCCTGCCTCGGCCTCCCAAAGTGCTGGGATTACAGGATTACACTGCGCCCGGTCTTATAAACCTGTTTTAATGAAGAAAGTGAGTATCTGTATAGGAACAGATTAACAAAGAAATAGAATTGAAAGCCAACAAAGATACACACACATATGTGAAAACTGGATATATGAAGTAAGTGGCATGGCAGGTAAATAGGAAAAGGATTTTGGAAATAATTATGTACCAATATAATGCACAGTGGGAAATAAAACCTAATCTCCATTTCACATAATAGCTGGAATCAGTTTAAAGTAACTGCTTAACCTAAATATGAGTCTTACGATATAAAGAAATATCTTTGTGATTTAAGTCTTGGGAAGAACTTTTTAAATTAAACATAAAATACAAAACATAAATAAAAAGTGTTAAGAATAAAAGAATGTTAAAACTATTTTTTCCATACAAATACATCATTTAATAAGTGGGCGTGGAGGAGCCAAAGTAGTAAGGAGGTATTTGCAAAACCTAATTACAAACTGACTAGAATTCTGAGTATAGAAAGTCTTCCTAAATTCATAAGAAAAAGATTAGAAAACCAATTTAATGGTACAAAAAACATGCTGTATCATCAGCTCACAGAAAAGTAAACCCTGCTAGCCAGTCACTTTATGAAAAGATGACAAAATTTACTCATCATTTTTATGAAAATGAAAACCAAAATGTGATTATTATTTTACAAAATTCAATGAAAAATGTTTACTGTCTCACAAGAGCAATTACTGGTGAATATAGAATAAGTAGAACGCTTACTTGCAGTAGGAGTGTAAATTGGTAGAACCATTTTGAAAAGCTCCTAATCAATGTCTGCATGAAGTTAAAGATGTCTGCACAGTAAGTCCTCACTTAATGGCATTGATAGTTTCTTGGAAACTGCAATTTTAAGTGAAACAATATATAACAAAATCAATTTTACCATAGACTAATTGATGCAAACTACAGGTAAGTTCCTGGAGCATCTTTCTGGTCACAAAACATCATCAAATTTATATATAAAGACCCAAAACACTTAAAATAAGCATTGAAAAAATGTGAGCTATGCATGTATTTTTAAAAGATTAATAAAAACAGGTAAGATAATTATTAACACAGTTGCTCTAGTTCAGGGTTGCAGGTGCCCAGAGCCTATCCCAGCAGCTCAGGGCACAAGATGGGAGCCAACTTTGGACAGGGAACACTCATACACACTTCCACACCCATTCAGACTGGGGCAATTTAGACCTGCCAACTAACCTGATGTGCACATCTTTGGAATGTGGGAGGAAACCAGAGTGCTCAGATAGAACCCACACAGACATGGGGAGAACTTGCACTCTTCACACAGAAAGTAGTCCTAGCCAGGAATCATGTTTTTCATTGACGTTATAACGAACAACAGTATTCAAGGACCTGTTGTACTCTATAACCTAGCAAATCTACCCACAAGGACCTAAGGAATCTATTGCTCATGAGTGCAATGAGACAGCACAAGATGGTTTATTGAAGCTCTGTTTGAAATTACAGAAAAAAGTTAAAAACAAATACATGTAAATGAGAAACAAATTGAATACTATTAATCCCATGGACAGAAAAAAGTTCAAAAGCATGTAAAACATGTTTAGGGATACCTATTTATACCCTCTATCCCTCAAAAGAAAAGCACATGAGAGGTAAACATTAAGAGTAGAACACACCCATAAGAGTGAGCCATAGTCTTCAGTATTGGAAGGGCCCACACAGACTTTAATCGTAATGGAGATATGATATCATTTTCTTATAACTATTTTAGTTGAAACATTTTTAATAAACCTGAATATTTTTGTTTATACATAACACTAGCCTCATATCCAAAAGCAGAATATTGCACCAGAAATAGGTGGATTAATAGATAGGTATAGAGATATTATCAAGGATGGACAACAACTATGAAGTGGGACAGAAACATGAACAAATGAAACTGTGTTATTAATGACTTTATTACAGTCGAAGAAGGAAGAAAAGAAATGACCCAAGTCATTTTAACACTGTATTTTACCTACTTGCCATATACAGATATTGAACTAAATTGGTAGGTATTTCTTATGGGTGAAAATTGTTGAAACTACTCTCTGTATACTCTATGACTAAGTAAATACATATAATAAAAATACTAGGAGCCAGGTTTTTCACTATTAGAGGAATTAAAAATATACAAATGGAGGATACTAGAATGAACTTGGTGATGCTGGACTAGAGTTGAAGGAAGTAATATAAATTAAATGTTAGATAAATCTACATTATTTGATTTAGAGATAAATGTAGATGTGTGTATGTGTGTGTGCACACGCTGCATTGATAATGAGCATCCTGGAGCACAGATCTTAATTCTAAATGCCATTCTTTACTAAAAGGAACTAGAGCTGCTTGGGAATTGGTTGATTCTAGAGCAAAGAAAGCAAAAGGTAACCCTGGAGTATCAGATTGTGCCAGAAAGTTACAAAGCACTCAGAGAATGGCAGGCTATAGATAGATAGATAGATAGATAGATAGATAGATAGATAGATAGATAGATAGATTTTGAGACGGAGTCTTGCTGTGCCGCCCAGGCGGGAGTGCAGTGGCACGATCTCCGCTCACTGCAAGCTCCGCTGCCTCCCGGGTTCACGCCATTCTCCTGCCTCAGCCTCCCTAGAAGCTGGGACTACAGGCGCCCGCCACCATGCCTGGCTACTTTTTTTTTTTTTTTTTTTTTTTTTTTTTT